>NC_137697.1:75061920-75322699 GCF_964034855.1 Anser brachyrhynchus | reverse complement strand
ATCTGGAGTGATGTTCAAAACGCAGCAGGTAATTTTGATGTAAAAGCAGCAGTGTTTGCATCCTTCCTGACCTCTGCAAAGAAATATTTTCAACATGCATAGGTTTTGTATTTGTGCTCCAAACCATGCACCCAGGTTGTTCTGCGAATCTACAGAAATCGAAAAGGTAGCAAAGGTGTTGTCACATGAAGAGAACTTGGAAATAAATAAATAAATAAACAAAAATGGACCTGTTGCATCAGAAGGAAGGTGGTAGAGATGTTTCCAGGCTAAAGACTTACACAGAGGTATTTTAATAAGTTGTTTGTTGGGGGATTATTCCAACACAGACATACAATGTTTCTCTCTGTTCATTTTTTTGGTCCTGCTATGTTTTTCCATCTCCTCCTTGTAGTTTTGAATGTACCTAGTAGTAAAAAAGTCTGTGCTGTTTGCTTCATTTAACATTCAGGTGCTGAGATACTGTTTGAGGGTCTGAAAGATGGAGGTTGGGGCTGCTTTTTGTGTTCCCCACCATACAACCCCATGAAGCAGTGTGCGGTGTGTTAGTCACGTAATGGCTGTGAGTCCTGGGCAATGACCATGTGTCCCATGGGACCCAGCACCATTGCTACCTCAATAAGCCTAGATAGGCTCTTGGGAAACGGTTTTTAACTATTATTATTTTTTAAATATCATATATATTCTGCTGTATTATTACCCATTCATGCAACGATCTCTGCACACAGACATATTTATTCAAAAACAGTTATTTGTGCCTGTATAGTCATTGCCACCCACTTGCAACACCCTTTCCTAATGACGTGCACAGAACAATTTGCAAATTTTAGACAGTGAAGTCTACATAGGAAGATCTGAGATAGCACAGACGTGTAGCAGAGGGAAAGGAATGGTCATTATTAACCAGTTCAGAGACCTATGGCAAAATGCACAGGTTCCCGCTTCTGCCAGAGCAGGAGCTCCCAGCAGGATGAGGATAAAGTGCAAAGCGGTGGGGCCCTGAGATGGAAAACATAAATATCTCGTGGCCTCCAGTAACAACGCCTGAGATAGGCTGTAAAGTTAATTATTCCACATTGCTCTGTGAAACCAACCAATTCCTCCCCATTACGTGCCAAGGGAGGGTGCTTCTCTGTCACTGATAGGCACCTGAATTACCCAGCTGAGATGGGGACTTGCAGCATGGCCCAGCCCTTAAATTCCTGTGACAACACAAGGAGAGGGAATGTTAGAACAGCACCGCTGCCAGCTGGCTCCGTGCCTGCTGACTTCAGGAGGAGTGGGCATTTGGTTCACAGTTTTCCTGATATGGTGATAAATGCTAGGGATTGTCTAAATATTATAAGTACAGTCAACAATATAATATAATATAATATAATATAATATAATATAATATAATATAATATAATATAATATAATATAATATAATATAATATAATATAATATAATATAATATAATATAATATAATATAATATAATATAATATAATATAATATAATATAATATAATATAATATAATATAAATATTATAAATACAGACTAGCATCTTTCAGTTAACAGTGGCTGTGGTCTAGAAGTGTGCAAAAAACAGTCAGTTATCTGAGAGCACAGAAATCAGGCTCTGGCCAGCAGGAGAGGCTATCACCCACGGAGGCAAGGCAGGGTGAACGTCTCCCCCTCCCTCCTCCTGGAAACTTCTGGGTTATAGTCACCTACAGACCAGGAGAAAAGTAAAGTTTATTCTTTATTTTATTTTATTTTATTTTATTTTATTTTATTTTATTTTATTTTATTTTATTTTATTTTATTTTATTTTATTTTATTTTATTTTATTTTATTATTTTATTTTATTTTATTTTATTTTATTTTATCTTATCTTTTATTTTATCTTATCTTATTTTATTTTTTATTTTATTTTATTTTATTTTATTTTATTTTATTTTATTTTATTTTATTTTATTTTATTTTATTTTATTTATTTTTTATTTATTTAATATTTTATTTTATTTATTTTATAAGTTGTATTTTATATTTTTATTTTTATTTTATTTTACTGTTTCCTACTACTTTATTTATCCTTTCGGGTCGTTCACAAGCGAACGAGCCCCACAGCACCCACCTCCCGGTGCCCGGTCCCCGCTAGGTGTCAGGGCCGCACCGCGCAGCCCTGCGCGCCCACCGCTCGCTGCCGGCACCTCCCCGCGCCTCTGCGGTGGGAAAACCTGCGGGGTCCTGCCCCAAAGCGGCTGTTTTAAAGAGGTTTGGGTCTTTGGGGTATGTGCCGTGATTTAAAATAATCGGAAAAAAAAAAAAAAAGAAAAAAAAAAGCTCCACGCCCAGTGTGCGAACGACAAATCTGTTGTAGTCTGGGAAATATTTTAAGAAATTCATTTAAGCCTCTTTCAGAAAATTTTACGTGTGCTCAGAAAAGGTATTACACACCAGGAAACTCATCAGCATGATTTATTTCCTACTTATGTTTACACAGATATATTAGATTTTCTAGTTTCTGATTTGCTGCCATACCAGTACATATCATCGAAAAAGTAAGTTTACTCTTACTTCTTTATGTCTATTTGGGGATTTTCTAAAGGTGGGCGAACATTTATTTATTTATTTATTTTATTTTTTATTTTTTTAACCCTAAACTCAAGCTGAGATTTTATTTTGTTCCTCAATTCCAGTCACATTGATTGAAATTGCTAAATCGTTAATTTCACATGGTTCTAACAAACAAAGAAACAACAACAACAAAAAATAAAACAATAAAAATAAAAAAAGAGAGAAAGAAAAGAAGAATTCACAACCCAGACAGCTGTAGTCTGGCTGGAGAAAAAGCTGAAATCTTCATGTCCTTTGCAAAACTTCTGTTGTGCTGGGTGCAGCAAACTCTGAATGACTGTTTTTTTTGTTGTTGTTGTTTTGTTTTTATATATATATATATAATATATATATATAAAGTTGGATTGTAATGTGTATGCTTTACACACGTCCAGTTTGGGGATTTTTCCTTTCTAAGAGGATTTTTGAAATAATAGAGCCATAATTCAGGATTTTTCATAGGCAAAACAACAACAGGTTGTTGGAAACTTGAGATGAGTCTTGCTACTGCAAAACTCAGAAGCTGCACATTCCTTCAAATGTATTATTATTGTTATTGCTATTATTGTTTTTTTTATTATTATTATTATTATTATTATTGCAGCATAAGCCACTCTGTATTTGCACTTATTGAACTGGCTAATTTCTCTGCCCATGACCCTTTATAATTTCAGCATTTTACAACGCTAATTCCCTGTTACTAGAAGTAACGAGGTGAGTCTCAACAGAAAGTCTTTCAGATCCGAACAGGTCACCATAAAAATGGAACTGCACGTGTAAATCCTTGAACGGGAGAGGAAAGTTGAGGAAACCCCGGACTTCATTCAGGAAAGAATTGGAGGTTAATTTTTTCTCCAGTGAAGCATCTGGTGTTACACTTTTGACACAATTCCTTATAACTTTGGTATGACTTTGACAGACCGTGCCCCCTAGCAGGGCTGCAGAGCAGTGGTGTCTGTCCCCCTCATCTAACCCCACCGCTGTGGGAACAGGCCAGGGAAAAGTACAAAGAGCAGCGGCTCCGGTTAAGCTGATGATTAAAGGTAGGGCTAATAAAGGAAATAAAGGAACCCTTCTGCTGCACCTGGGCACAGATAGAACTATATCTGCAAGGGTTTTTGACTGCGTTAGCGAATGTTTTGCTTTGTTTTATAATTTTTGTAAAAATAAAGCTATTTGGAAAGTCTCTGTTCTGGCCGCAATCTTTCCCTTTTGTGTTTGCAGAGACATGCAGAGACACCAACACAAAAAAGGACTGGTGTTTCTATTCCTTTTTTTTTTTTTTTTTTTGGATGGGGGGAGTGTTTGTGTTTTTGTTTGTTTAGTTAGTTTGCTGAATTTTTTGTTAGGGGGTTTGTTTTGTTGTCGAACTTCTCTTCTAGAAAATGCAGCTCCATAGAAAAATCAGTACCTATTTTTGCCCTTGCCCAAGAAAAGAATGAGGAAACCAAGAACAAAATGCTGCTTTTTTGCCGGGGGGGGGGAAGGGAGGGGCAAGGGGCCATGAAATAGCTTCCTCAATTTTCCTTATTTTTAAATATAGGAATAGTGTTATGGACTGTTTCAATTGCTTTAAAACAGTTCGAAATTTATCAAAAGCTAAATAACATAAAAGTACAGTGAAGAACAAGTATTCAGCCAGCTCCCTTGGGCTGAATACAACCTAGGGGAGCTCTGTCAAAACCCAGGTATTAAAACAGAGGTGAATGTGTCCTGCTGCACAAAAACCTGTGACACAGTAGTGACAGAGCTGTTTTAAACAAATAGTCTCATATCGTTAACACACAAAACAAAGAAAAGAAAACTAAGGGACATAATTAATGTTTTTGAACCATTTTTCCGGGCTCAGGGGCACTTGCTGCCTAATTCATCTCATGCCGTCACAGCCACTGAACCCAGCAGACATCCTAATGCTGCCCTCCAGAACAGCACGCGGCTGCTCACAGAGTCTCCAGAGCAGCTTTTCACACATTTTCATGATATCCCGCCCACCTAACAAGCTGCACAAAGGTATCCGTCTCCAGCAAAGGAAAAAAAAAAAAAAAAAAGAGAATATTTGGGTGCCACTAGGTCACTTTTCTAAACTTTTGGCATTTGGAGGAAACAAGAGGGGGACAGCTTGTTAATTCCTGCGACGACAGAGCAAAGGAGAGGCCTTCAGCAATGTCACTGCTGGTTAGGCAGCTGTGTGCAACAGCATCAAATTACGGACATCCCATCCTGACTGGGGCAGCAGTATTTCTGAAGTGGGTCTGTAGCAGTAGACCCCTTCTTCCAATGCATCTCTCAAGCCAGGACGGAGACACTTGAGTAAAGGGTCACCCCTTCAAAAGTCAGGAAAGTGAACACCCAAAATCGCAGGATGGGGCAGAAAGGAAGTGGCTAGAGGAATAATTTCTCCTGTTGGTGCTGGTGAAGACCACGCAGAGGAAGGCTGTCTGCTCCCCCATCCCGTGTGCTCCTGCACACCCACTAACACTGGTGCCCCTGGTACTCCACGTGGAGCCCCTCTCCTGTGAGGAGAGGCCGAGAGAGCTGGGACTGCTCAACCTGGAGAAGGGGAGGCTCGGGGGAATCTCATCTGTGTTCATAAACACCCAGGCAACACTGTGCTGTGTGCATTTGGGCACAGAGCCCTGCTGGCATCTCCACATCCCACCCCAAACCCACATCATGGTTTCCCTCTGCCTTCATCTCCAAACCACCACTAAACAATCTCTAAACAGCATCCCTCTTCTTTTACGCCTTTTTCCACCATGTCCCACGCACAACACTTTTTTTTTTTCCTACCCATTGCTGAATAATCTTAGCATAACATTTTTAATCTCAACCAATCAGAAACTTGATGCTCCCTGCCCCAAATTAGTTCCACCCCTTTCTGTTGAGGCACATTTTCGTTCTCATCCAATCTCTGCTTTGCAGAATAATATTGAGATAGCTATTTCTTACAGTATTTCTAAGATGTATTTTGTGGCCTTCCCCTGAAAACTGAACTTTAGTTTTGAAACAAGTACTTACAGCTCAAAGTGAAAAATAACATTCAGGATTTACTGCAAAAAGAAGTAATACAGAAGTAATTCTCATACAGAAAGAAGCTAGTAGAAAAGTTAGATCCTCTAATATATTAAAAAAAAAAAAAAGTTAGCATACTTTAACATACTTGAAAAGCTGACCATTTTCATAAGGTAGATTCCCTTCCAAAAAAGCAATGTCCCTTACCCAATTCAGAGCACTGCCTCATGCAGCTGAGGGCCAAAGATGTCACGTGCAACAGGCCCCTTTACACAAAAACAGAAGGAGCAGAGATGTTTGCCAGCAGGCAGTATCACTTTTTAAAGTCTGGAATAAAAAAGTGAAAACTGGAGGTCTTGTCTCCACTGCTGTTATGAAACTGAAATTTAAAATAATAGAAGTATACGTATTTGCCTTAGTAATATTTCAAAATATAAATGGCAAATAACATTTATTTCTCTAAATATATTACATACTATCTAAAAATAAGGGTCTGAGTATATCTGCTGGCTCTGGCATCTTCTGCCTGTGCAGTCTTAAGCATAAAAATTCTCATTGCATTTTGACCATTCCAGGCTTGTGGAGTACTCTAATTATAGCACAAAAAAATGTTTACAGTTCTGCTGAAATATTTAATGATTCAAGACTGAATATAATAGCAAAGCCACAATTTTAAAGAGAAAAATACATAAGCTGACATGATGCAGGAGATAAGTGCTTTTCAGAGAATAAGGTTTGTGTGGTAGAAGGTGGACAAACAATACAGAGAACAAAATGAATGCTTGTCTCTTCAGAAGAGTACAAGCTCTCTTTTGACGTGCAACCAATTCAGTGAGGAGGAAAAGGACTGGAATTTATTTTAGCTGGTGCAAATGAAATTAAGGTTAAATTGGTTGTCACATCAAGATGATGCTAGCTATGTAAATGTTTGTTATTTATTAAGCCACCATTTAGGATTTAGACTGATAAAAATGTAAGGTTCTCTTATTGTTCATTTATGATACAAATTTTGCATTTTAAAGAGCAAATATGTGGATTATTCACCCCTTTTTCATCTTTGATAATTAAAATTAAAATCTCTTCTACTTTTTGCCAATATTGTTCTGTAATTGTAGCTCACATTTACTGTAGTTCTAGACTAACAAACAACGACAGCAGGAAAAATCAATCCCCAAACCAAACCACCAAGGTTTTCTAGCCAAGCAGTATCCCATTACATCATTGCTTCAGATGCATTCATTCTCTACAATATTGTTGGCTGTTTCAGGTTAACTACCAACATCATTTGCCTGAGAAGCGAGATTTAATTGTCTTACAACTACCTCTGTGAAGTACAATAGGGATTACAAGCACTCATTGATTATACTATTGGGCGGAATAAGGGACTCTTATTCTAGCATTTCTCATTCATTTTGTCATTGCACCCTCTTTGAAAGAGACCAAATGGGTCCCAGCAGGTGAAACCAAAGAAACCTGAAAGGCTCCCTTTGATGAATGACAATACCACCACCGCCCTCCCCTCATTTTTGGAGATTATAAAACCTTATTAAATCATGCCCCGTTAGATATTGATTGAGGGGGAGCTAAACTAAAATCAACAATAGCAGCGTGGATCAGAGAACAGTGCTTTCATCAATGGGCACTGAACACAGCTAAGCTTTCCAGTTCTTTTGGTGTTTCTTTTCTTTTTATTTTTTTTTTAAACTATTTACTTTTGTTTAAAGCGTTATACAAGAAAGTCATACAATTACACCAGCTTTCTCAATCACAGATAGGCAGTAGCTGTCCATGTAGTACTACCGATTCATCTTTCAGACTGTAGCAAGAAATCGCAAAATCATTAAGAATAAGACTCTAGACGTTTTTATTATTATTGGTGTTGCTATATATATATGTTTTTATTTATTTATTTATTTATGTTTATATATATATATATAAATGTTCTAAGCAATTATCAAAGCTGCCTCTGACTTCAGGATTCTCTTAACTGTAACAAAGCTCATTTTGAACACACTGCACAAAAGGAACAAATGAAAACATTTGTTAAAGACTGCTTCAAAAAAAATCTTTAAAGTTCTATTTTATTTTAAGTTACTTATTTTAAGCTATTTATCATAGTCACCTTGGTATGACTTGAATCTCTCTGCTTTGAGGACATCTCCTTAAGAGGACTGCCTATTAAATTAATTAACCGTCAGAGTTTTGTTTATTTTTAAAGCACAGTGCATTTTCAACCAATAATCAAACGAACAAAATGCACATTTAATCCTATGACTATCTTTCTTGTGATAACAGATATTCTTAGGCCATCCACTGAAGAATTTGTTTGCTTTAAATATTTTGCTTGCAATTTAATTTCCCTTATACTGCCAGGGGTTTACAGGTGTTTCTTGTCCTAGGCAGAACCTTGGGTTGGACATTGTTTAAAGGAATAATAATAGATTAAGGATGAAAGCAATGCATTTTTTAAAAAGCATTATTTTTTTCTATGATAAAAGCTGGTTTGCAAATTCAATAAGCTGTGTACAAATTTTGCTTTTGAATTAGTTTTTTCTGAAGAATCTAACCATTGTTGAGATCATAATAATCTAAATACTAATGTTATTAATCATCACTATCAAAGAAATGCATTTTTTTCTGTTTATTATTAATAACCTTATTTGAGTGAATTGCACTACACTGTATGAAATGCTTCTTTTGGTACCAAATGTATATTTCTGCAATAGAAAAAAAATGTTATAGAAATTCTGAACACTCTATTTGGGAACTAAATCTTGTTTTGATTGTTGTGCTATAAAATGAGAGGATTAAAAATAATGTATTCTTACTATGAAAATAGGTTTTATTGCCCAAAATTTGGTATATTTCATTACTTCTTTGAAGGCATCTATAGAAAATCCTGGGAGTAAAGAAAGTGCAGAATAATGGAAAAAACTATGCCTTTGAAAAGGATGTAAAGAAATGAATTAATTATATTATAACCATATGTTTATGTTTATATTCATTTTTGGTTGATTTATACTAGCCTTATCCTAATAGCTTCCTTGCTGCTATTTAATATTTTCCATTTGTTTGACTTCTCTTTGTCAAACCCATCAATATTATTCTGTGATTTCATACTGTAACTTGCATTCTTCCAAATATATTAATGAATATTTATTACAATCCTATTACAATTCTATTTAGCTAACTGTATATTCTCATGTGTAAATTTTACAAAGGTTAATTACTATTTAAATTGAAGCCAAAGTACCAAATTTTACAGATGATTTTTTTTTGCTTTGCTTTCATTTTTTTTTGTTTGTTTGTTTTTGTTTTTACTTAATATGTTAATAGCAAATTTGATAATAATAAAATTCATATAACACAGACTTGGAATTTAAACGACAGAGTTTCAAGTCAAATTATGAACATTATAGTTAAGCTTTAGAATACAATATCCTGAATGTGTTTTATAAATACAGCTTGCCAGTTACAGAGCTTTAAATTTTAATATGCTGCTCAGGATGAATAATTAACTGGCTGAAATCTATGATTAATTGTATTTTCATTTGATCTGACTTCAGGCAGAAATGTTACATGTAGTTTTATACTAATGATTACCCATTTCTGGTCAGATTGATGCTGCCAGGAAGAAAGTTTAACATCATTCCTTTGGTTGTAACAGAATCTGATAATTCAACCATCAGCAACTGCTTTGCAAATTCTGTCTCCTTTAAAGAGCTCTATGAAAATGTAATCTGATGGTTTAGGACGCTACAAGTGTTTTCCTCTCTTATCTTCTCCACTCTCTGGGTACAGAGCTGTTGTAATTCTTAAAATTCTGTTTCAGAAAATAATATATAACTGCAGGAATAAAACTGCCAATTACTTGATGGTAAAGCACAAACTATTGTATTTCCATCTATCTTCTGCCAGCTACTGGCAATCGTTTTTACCATGGGATGTTTTAATTTTAGTCATATGTTTGTTTTTCCTCTTTTGTTCCGTTTTACTGGTGTCCTAAATAAATATAAAATAAAACTAAATAAAAATTGAAATAGTCAAGCTCTGAGAAATACGTTACAATTGGAAGTTTCCAACCTGAATCATTATTTATTATTATCATTACTATTATTTTAACCTTAAATTTTAAATAATATTCAATACACTTAATGTAGCAGTAATACGAACAAAACAGTAGTTTGACATCAAACATTCCCTTTAGAATTTCATTAGTTTTTAAATTTCAGTTCACTTAGGTTACCTGAGACTAGAGGAGGCTGTCGTACAATTGCACAAAGCCATGAACTGTCATATCCTGTTACCTTATGATTACATCAATTTTTATTTAATAGCAGAATTTATCAATTATGTTGTGGTGCTACTTTGTCCAATATGAAATAAGATAAAATACACAGGGCTTCAGGTATTTAAGCTGTTTAAATATGCATTTGAAATTACTGTAAAATTCAGGCTATCAGAATGGGAATCATGTCTACAGATATTAAATATATTCACTGATTTTTTGCAAAAGAATTCACAGAAATCATATGAATTCTTAAAGCTGGCCGCCATTATTTTATTACACATTTTCTAGCTAGAAATAATTGTTTTCATGATTGTTCCCATTTTAGGTATATCTACAGAAGTACATACACTCAGACTGACATATGTACACAAATATACATGTATTATTTACTGACCAAAGTTTAACTGAAAAACTTTGATCAGAGGTGAGCTGCTGAAGGGATGAGCTTTTAGGGGAATTCTCACCATGAACTTTTTGGGTTTTGTATTTTTTAATCCCTCTACATAATCCACAGAGAGAAACAGGTATTTCTATAGAGCAGGGATCTGAGGATGTGCTCTTGGAGAGAACTGAAGACCTCATGGTACTGCTCCAGGTACAGAAGATGGGCTTCTTTGATGTTCCCTGATATAAATGCATGCTAGGGTTATGTTAAGGTAAAAGGTGTGAGATATTAAGTTAACAACATCAAATTTAGTTTTGATACATTAAAAGAATAGAACCTATATGATGAATATAAGCTTTTTTAGGTATAACAACTATTTTGCATAGACTTCCTGTCAGTGCAGCTGAAAGAGACTGTATTCAGTTACAGTGGGAAGTTGTAACCTCGCTTTCCAACTCCTTTGTTTAAATTCTACCATCCTATTAACATAATTTGGGCATTTAACTCCTCTATTAAAGAAACAATATGAAGTTGATTACTCTTCTATAAACACACATTCAAATGTGCCTGTTCAATTTTCAACTCTAGCATCGCATTAATGTTTTTCATATTCCTGGTATTTTTATTCTCCCTCTAAATTTCTTTGAGTCCCTTTTCCATGAATATTGGTGGCAACTAAGCCATTTATCAGCTACTCTTGTTTGCTGAATAGATGGTTGTTCCAGTCAAGGAACTCAATTTTCATACATTACAATTACTTACGATTGTTACTAATGTATGATAATGTAAGGAAAGTGTAGACTTGTTCGATATCTTGGGAGGAGTCATTTTATATCATTAAGTGACAATATCATCACTTTGTACAAATTCCATAAAGCTATTGCTGGCTGATCATTTGAATGTAAAACAAAAAAATCTCCAAATAAATTCTATATTGCTTCTAACAATATATCTATCTATTCATGCTTGCTTGTATGTCATCTACATCTATGTTTCCATGCTTAATCTATCACCATTGTACATAAAAATTACGGCAAAAACTTCTCTGTCTCCAGTGTGAAGACAGCCCATAAAACATTAACTGACTGTTTTTAAATTCGCTCTGACCCTGCCTATAACATCACAAAGTGTAAAACAAATTTAGACAGAACAAATATACTAAATACAAGACCTTGGAGGCACAACAGTGAATTTAACATATGAATTTACAGAGATAGTTCGTAGCTGCATGTAAACATTTTGAAAAGCTTTAAAATGGGGCAAGGTGAAGTTGTGCTTTGGTTTGAAATTGCGTTAAACAGAAGAGCTAGATTTGCAGGGTATGGTTTTCCAAGGTGGTGACATCTGTTCCTGTTGAGATCCAGAGCTGATTCTCTTGCAGGTCTTTAGTTTCAGGTCAACACAGAATCGCGGGGTGGTTTGGGTTGGAAGGGACCTTGAAGCCCACCCAGTGCCACCCCCTGCCACGGACAGGGACACCTGCCAGCAGCCCAGGCTGCCCCCAGCCCCATCCAGCCTGGCCTTGGGCACTGCCAAGGATGGGGCAGCCAGAGCTAGAAAGGGAAAGAGCAGGACTGAGGAACTACCTCGTGGCTAGGCTTATTAAAACAAGCTGAGGATGGACAAAAGAGCAGAAGGATCCTAATACCTCAGGGAAGTGGAATGAAGTTGTTGGGTAACAGCACACATTGGCAGAGTCAGCTATAAAAGTCATGAATGCCTTGCTTGCTGGGATGTCTGTGAGTTGCTCATTTGATCACTAATTTTGAATTAATATTTTGACATAAGTAAACTGCATTAAAGAAAGGTCTCTTCAAAACTGAAGATATTGGGATATGTATTTTAAAAAATAGCCCACTGATATATTCAAGAGCACAACATCCCCCCTTTGAGAGAGAAAAAGTTTAAATAAAATCCAACATCTCATTTTAGCCCTTGCTGTAGAAAACCTATTTTTTCCCAGAACTATTCAGACCATCTAGAAGAAGCAGGAGACTTTCTGAGTCAAGATGGCACACCAGGAGTGCAAGGAGTTTGCTCACAGGGAAGGAAGGGTTTAGCACACCTTACGCATGGACAGAGGTTTCTCCAACTGGTTACAGGTGCAGTGACAAGAGGGGAGGCACCTTGCTATTATTTACTATTTCCAGGCACTGACTGGTAGTGACACCAATTCAGAAGGTGCAGAAAAGGCTCCTTCTTGAAGCAAGCAGTATCACAGACTGTTTTTAAGGAGTCCAACTGCAGATGTGGTACCTGGGCGCTTACTGCTCCATTCTGGTTCTCTCGGTGAGCCCTGTGCATGCTCAGCTGTAAGACTCCTGCATTTCTGGATTGTACTTTTTTTTATATCATTTAACTGGTAGAAGAAAAAAAATCATCTTTTCATCTATTTTTTCTCCTTCTTTAGCTTGTCTATCTCTAAGTACATTTACACAATGAACTTCAGAGGGCACTGTCTAGGCTTTGAGGACAAGTCCTATCTGCATTCTCATAACAAAAGGGGTTTGCTATTGCTAAAATATCACCTGAAAATTAAAACTGTCATAACGCCGTAGTAATTTAAAATTATTAGGTTTAAAATCACAGATGAGTGTCAAGAGGCAAAGCATATCATGGGGAAAAAGGAAACAGTAGTACGTAGATTCTATTAGAAAATTAATATTCAGTTGTGACAAGGGAGTTAGCTGGTGGTTATGCATTGAAGGACATCTTGGAGAAAGAAAAGCTTGTCAGGGTAAGCTTGGATCCTTCCCAGAGTAATTCACACCCAGTTCATTTCTGAGATGATGAGGGAAGATCACTTCAAGGAGCCAATTCCTCAACAGAAAGAAAAGAGCATAACCACCACTGTAACATCCCATGCAAACAGTCAGTAAGTAGCCAACTTGTAATTTCAAAGAACAAAACTGTTGAATTATTTTTTTAGGGGAAATTTTATTTTATTTATTTTATTTTATTTTATTTTATTTTATTTTATTTTATTTTATTTTATTTTATTTTATTTTATTTTATTTTATTTTATTTTATTTTATTATTTTATTTTATTTTATTTTATTTTATTTTATTTTATTTTATTTTATTTTATTTTATCGATTTGTTCTTTGCTATATTCAGCCCTGCATTTACCTGAGGCTGTGAAAAGTGGTTGTAAAGATACTTCATTTCTTGGCTAATTAGTGATTTTTTTTTTCCCTTTTCTCCATTTATTTTCTTCCGCACGTCCGTTTCTATTTCTCCTGCCAATCTTGCCTTTGCAATTTTCTTAGCACCAGTGCTAAAAGTGGTTCCAGCTGGTGGCAGCTTCATGACGTCAGTGTGCTTTGAATCACAGACAATTGTCTCAATGTGCTAATTCACTGGTATAATTTCATACCAGACGCCTTCTGACTTCTTAAGAGAAAAACTGCCCCCCCAGCCATGCCAATGTTAAGAAGTCACTGGTAACACTCTTCCTATTTTCTGAGGCTGCATTTCAGAACAGGGCAGAGAAGAGACACTCCCCCAACAACAACAAAAATCATGAAAACTGTGCAATGTGCAAACTGTATTTCATGTGCAATACATGATGCAAAGAAAGGAGAGAAGCAAAAGGAAAAAGGAGCAGCAATAAAATGCCATGATTTGACTCTATTTTATTTTAATTTTTATTTTATTTTATTTTATTTATTTATTTTAGAATCTGGGTCTTGGTGCACAGCTGAGGAGAGCTTCTCCTAAGTGACTTCTCTGGGCACCCTGAGAACACAGGGGACAAAAACAGGGTGAGGATCACAGAAATCTTTCTAAATAAAAGCACTTTAAAACAGACTTTTAACATTTCAGGATAACCTGGAAAATAAGTTTCCTCTTAAAAACTGTTGATGTATATTGAAAGATTTGATTAGCAGCAGCAATATATTCTTGTATTACTGTAAACACAGAATGAGATTCAAAATCCTGGAGAAACCCTCAGCTACTGAGAACTGAAATGTAATTCTTAGGGTGGATGAACTGTAAACAAGGAACTGGTTTAAATCAAATCTAAAATATAGCAATTTCAGTCTTTCACTTTTAAACATATATTTAATGTTTATTTTCCTGTTCTGATCTTTTTTTTTTTCAGTATGGTTCCATCTGCTCAACCTCTAGGTTTCTCCGCTTACAGAAAATCTTCCAGCAGTGCATTGGGTTACATGACTAATATCTGTTGTGTATGGCTTGTTTTCTCCTAAATTTATCCCACGTTTAAGAAATGGTAGGAGAGAAATAGTAGGAAAGAAAACCTGTTCTTGCAGTGTATACAGTATGGTCAGAATCCAAAAGTGCTGCAGTAGTTTCTTGCAAAAAAAAAAATTACTCACTCATATTTTGAAAATAGTTTCTGGACAAAGAAAAATACACAGGAAAAATACACAGGAAAGTAGGTGGTTTTATGGGTGACCTTTTTTTTTTTTTTTTCCTTAAAGTACATCTTCCTATAGTAACAGATACTTTTCAAAGTCTTTTTTTTTTTTAATTTATTGCGTATGTTCATTTGTAATGTAACATTGAGATTTCTAACTCAATATCATAACAATTCACCAGAGAAATTATGAGGCACGGGAAGTATATGAAGCAGATTAAATCAATTTATATATGTAAGTGACATGTAAGCTGGCCAATTAAGGAACGAAAGTGTATAAACACTGACCAAAAAGACCAAATTCTCATAGGTGTAACAGGCACATCTTCCATGGTGGACATCTGTGAAGACGAAATATTTTGGGGTATGAATGGAGCTGTCAAAACCTTGCCATCAGCAGTATGCCTCAGGGACTGCAACCTCACTGCCAGGCACAGAGAAGTGAGATCATTTGGGCTCATGGCTGATTGCTGCAGAAAATGGATCCATTTAACTGGGAGCTGCCAAGAATTACAACAGGAGATATGGTGAGGTTGGAGCCAAGCATAGACCAGTCCCTGGCATTCAGGGTGTGAAATGATGAGCAAACGTGACGAAAGCAATAGCCAATATCATTTTCTGTTGGATTGTATTGGGCTATATTGCACTATTATTTCTGTTGTACTTTGGGCAGCAGACAAGTTGCTGACTGTATCTCATATTTCTACTCCAACATCAGTGTTCCCCAAAATCAATACTTGTGACTAAAGAGAAATGAAACATAAACACCTATAAAGCCCGAGTTTAGCAAAATCAAACTCTGTGTGCCCGCTGTGAAAGTGTATCAATAACACCCATGCAAGACAGATGTGGTGAGTTTTGGCTAAATAACATATCTACAGTAAAGAAAATGGAAACATCGATGGAGGATTATCAATCAGCCTTCATGGGGGCCCAGAACCAGCCATCCCTCTAAAAATCCATAAATCCTTTAGTGCATCTTCTGTCACAAGCTCTTCTAACCCAAATTGTCTTACTGTATAGGAGAGGAGACTTTTCTTGACAAAGCCTTTTCTGCTTAGATGTTTCAGCAGAAATCTCCAAACTGAGCACACAGCCCTCCTAAAATTGAGGGTGAATATTATGAAAGGGTTTCACATGGCTTGTTTTGTTTTGTTTTGCTTTATTCTGAGGACAGCCAGGCTGTCCACAGCCACAGAAATATGGCTTTAGAACCATGGTGACACTTGTAAAATCACAAAGGCATAGAATGGTTGAGGTCAGAAGGGAAAAATGTGAATGCTTGCTTTAGTTGATTCCCCCTCCCCTATTACCTCCTGAAAAGCTCAATTACTTTGATCTTACATGAAGTTCATTTTTGAAAATTGAAAAGAGTATTTTTCCAAAAAAAAAGAGTTTAACGGCAGTTTTTAGACAGCCTTCTGCCTCTATATCACCTTTCTTCGTTTAGAAAACCCAAAAATGTCATTTCGGATCAAACAAACTCAAGATCTAAAGTTGGTTAAAGAAAACGTGTTAGATATTTTGGGTTGGAACATAATTATTTTCACAGCTCTACTTCACAGGCAAATAAGAAATAGCCCTATTCCTCTACTGCATTTGCCTGATGGTATAGGTTGTTGCTTCCTACTGCTGTCGGAGTCTTATTCCAACAGGGCTGGCAAGGAATGATATAACAGTACAATATGGCTATTCCTTGTATGAAAATAAGGCCAAATAGCTTCTATCAGTGCTCTACCCTCAGGAAAATAAAAATCACCGCCATGTAAATTATAACTAACGCATTTCAAGATAAAAATGAGCAGCAATAAAAAACAAATCATTTTCTGTTTTTACACAATTCTGTATTTACATGTGTATGTAAAATGATGATGAAGTCGTCATTTAGCACAATTGTTTCAATTACTTGCATGTGTTTTACTCAGTAGTAGATACATTGTGCTATGAATATTTCACCTGGTTTCAGTGGCATTATTATCCAGCCTGAATCATAGTGTTTGAACCCATAGTCAGAAAGTTGCAGGAAGGGGCACAGCTGGCACTTGAGCAGATGCAGATTCTTTTCCTGCTGAATCTGTAGCTGTCACTCAAGAAAAGACACTTCACTGAGGCCAGACATATGGACATAAACTTTTTTTGTTCCTCTTTTTTTTTTTTAATAATGTTTGAAACCTTCAAAGTCATACCACGCTTCCACATGATTTTCTTTTGCAAGACCTCCTCTGCCTTCAGCTCCTAGTCCTTCCTCCATTCTACCAGATAATTAAACACACAAACCTGTGAGAAAGCCACAGCTAAACTCACCATGCTACCAAAGCCATTTTCTCAATAGGGCTGGTGTCGAGAATGTTTCAGGTGCCTGATGAAACATTTTCACGAAGCAGGGTGTTCAGCAATGCAACTGCCACTTGAGATTAGCGACTACCCAAAACCATAAGGCAGGGATTGAGAACTGCATCTGCATGCAGAAAAGTTTTAGTGAATTATCCCAATGAGGGGTCTGAAAATGTGACTCTTGTGCAAAGGCATTTAGGTGAGCAAGGACTTTTTGGAGTAGATTGCACATGCTGCTTATTGTGACTAAATAAACTAATTCCAACCATTAGCAGCAAGCTGTAATGGAAGTGTGAGCTCATTGTGCAGCTCCTGTCACTAATTGGAATGTAGATACCAAAATGATAATACCTTAAAATACTTCGGATAGTTGGATGGAAGGAGAGACAGGCTTTCTGTGCAAAGCCACTTCTGCACTGTCTTCGTTCAATTCAAATGTCAAGTTTGTGAATCCTATGTGTATGATTTATTAAATAAACCCTTTGTATATTTGTTCTATAAAGTCAACTACTTTTACAGCTATAATAGAATCATTATGTGTAAAAATATAATTTACTATCTACAGTAAATATAATTAACTAGTCCTGGTACGCATTATTTTCATTTTATTCGGTGACTGTAAAACATCTCTGATTTAGCAAATGGTATTGCAGAAGGCCTAGTAAAGTGCTGTTCCACTTAACATTGCTAAATAATTGGGTAAAAAGAAGTGATGAGCAAATGATGTAGAAGTAATATCTAGCATCACTCTTATCAACAGGAAGTTTCTTTAAAGTCAAAGATCAGTTTCAGCATTTCATCTTGAGCAAAATTACACCCTTCTCTCTTTTAGAAAAAAAGACACATTTTAACCCAATATGAAGTATACATCATTTCGATTTTAACAGAAACTGCATTTTGTACAAGTTGTGGCATTAACTTACTGCAAAACCATTTGGTAGAACACGCTGGCATTTCATTTCTGGAGTTGTCAAGCAGCTGCCAATTTCCTCAGCAGATTTACCCTGTAGTCAGAAATAGGTTGAGGGATGGGGTAGGGGGGCAGCAGTCCTGGAAATGCCTCTGCTAAGCTTCCAGAGCCTCGCTGTTATGGTATTTCCCCAAGCAAGCAACAAACAGGTACATACACACACACAATGTCTATAGAGTACATATAATAAGCATTTTCATTCAGTAATAAATTAATGAGTAATATAAAACTATGTCATAATTCTTGCCACAATCACATTTAAAATGTGCATTTATTGAGTAAACTGGCCAACAATATCAGTTGATCGATTTCATTAAAAAAAAAAAAAAAAAGAGTTCTGTTTCTGGCAGCTAAATTGAAGAAAATGAAATAATACAAAAGGGACTTACTTATGTTTGGGAAGATTAGGGTCCACAAAACCCAAAGAGAAAGCCTGGGTAATACCGTAAAAGAACAGAATCACTTACCTGTAGTGAAGACAAAAATAAAACTCAGCAGGGGTATTCATGGTAGCAAAACAGGTTGATCAACCCATGGCCTTTGAAACATGCTCCTTAGGTAATCAACTTAACCAGTTCTTCATACAGAAGGTAAGGCAAATGAGCCATGCATATATCTGCACCATCAGAAGACAAAACCAAAACTGCTAATCAAATTCTGATTATAACTGCTTTGCTGGTGCTGGAGGAGAAGATCCTGTGTTGTGAACGTGAGGCAGTAAGAACATGCTTATGTGAAGGATGGACCTGCTGGTCACTAAAAGCTATATGATAAAGTTTCAGGCCATCTGGTACCGGGTGGTGATTGACCCCTTTTAAAAATACATACTGAAAATTTTAAACCGTTGCAAACTTGATTCTGTTTGGAAGAGGTGCTCTGGTCTTGGTAGGTGGAACCTGAAAAGCCCCCAGGAGGCTGTGCTGGGACCAGCACCGGCGTGTGCTGTGCATGGTGCCTGGGTGCTGGTGGGAGAGAACGGCCTCCCCTGGCCATGCAGCATCATCGTTCTGCTGACCCTCCTCAGCAGAGCATTGGAGGCAGCTGAAATCTTTCTTTCTAGCAGGTAGGTCGTTTATTTCAGTATAGAACCATTTGATGCATTTGATGTAAACATTTTGTTTGTTTACTTATATGCTACCTTTATTTATATACCACTTATTTATTTATAGGTTGCCTTGCACATTATCATTCAGACATAGGGTTACAAAGCTTCTTTTACAGGTTCCCCACTTTTTATACTTTCCAGGGTAATGACACTTCTCTGCCTGTATTGTTTTTAAGTGGCAAGTCTGTGAAAAGATATCAGCCCAAATGCCATCCAAAGGAAGAACAAAGGTGCTTAGATCATAATAGTATTATATAGGTATTATAAGAAAAAAAAATCTATATCACAATTCTGCAACCTACTACACACATACTTACGTTTTATCAGTAAAAAGAATGAACCAGAAATAATCAACGTAATGTTAACTTTCCAAAAGTTCTTTGGCAAAATCCAACACTATTGGCTGTTAAAGAAATAAAGATATTTTGATGTAAGAAAATAGCCTTTAAATAGATGAAATAGATTTTCTATAAATAGATAATGTGCTGAAAGATAAAAAGTAGAAGCATACTGATTTTTCTTGAAGCAAAATATAATAATTAAGTGCTTTGAGTCCTGTGCAATAGTTGATGTAATATAGTTTCTAATGATAAGAAGTCTGACAAGGTCTGCAACACAAAAAAATTCAGACTAGTCAAGACAAGGATGGCAAGGATCTGCAGAAGCATCTAAGAAAGTTTCTGTCTGCAGAAGAAAACGCCAATGAAATTCAGTATCACAACATGTAAACTAACATGTTCTAGAAAGAGCACAAGAACAGCTCAGACTCACATTACCCTGTTTCTGACCAAAATGCAGGTATCCACATGAGCAAAAAGGATAAGAAAATATTGCAAGGAGGACAGGACACATTTCTCTGTGCTATGAATACAATGCCAACTGTTAAAAACTTATCCTTCCTTCACTCAGAATAGCTTCCTCAGAGCTACGGTCACCCTAAGGCTAGAGAAATAGACCAAGTAAAATGAGAAGCATTGAAGGTAATGGAAATGGTTAAATATGTGAAAGGTGTCATGTTCAAATAACAGCTAAAAAGCCAAAAGCTCTCTTTTTAAAAGGAAGCCAGATAAGAGATGCACATAACTGCACATAACTCAGGCTGTGTGCAGAAGGTAAGTGATATGACATGGGAAAAATGTTAGTTGGAAAATGTACTGTAATGATCAAAGTCTTGCTCTGAAGCTTGTATAATCTACCTGTGGAAACCAGTGCCAACAGATACCACACAGGTCAACAGTGTTATTAAAACAGATTCGTGTATTGACACAAATATTGAGGATATCTGTATTAATTAAGGGATAAATGCACAACTGCTTCTATTATACAAGATGGTTTGGGACTCAGAGCAGTTGGGATACAGGCAGGAAGGGGAATATCCTGCATATCCCTGTCTGTGTTGCCTGTGCAGCATGTGGCTTGGGACAGTGTCACTCGGGATGCTGATAGAGGAGCGTCTTGTGTTATTCACCAAGGCGTTATGGATTTTCCTGTTTTCATATTTATAATCGGATTAAGGTTAAGAAAGTTGCTATTTGCAATTATATCTAGTCTTTGCTTTAAAATGCAGTAGCTAATTCTTTTTAGCTCAGTTTTTCAAATCTGTTACAGGGGCCTTTGAACAATGATACTGAAATAACATTTCAAGGACATCACTGTGCCTAATGAATTACAGAGCTCTTGATTAATGGCACTTGTTCAGCATCACACTGACAGTAGTTTGAAGTGTAAAAACAAAAAAACAAAACAAAACAAAAAAAAACAGTGCTTCAGCCTGTTGTGTATTCTCCTGTAATACAGATCAGGCATCATCATCACAGATTTTTTTTTTATTTTTATTTTTATTTTTTTACCCCCTATTTTTCTGTTTGTCTGCTGTTGTGTTTTTTAGTTTGTCACGGGTGGACATTTGCCCTGCGCTGGAGCTGAGATGAGAGGAGTTATCCTTCAGGAGGTCTGCAGCAGGGTTTTGCTGAAGCTTCCCCACTTAGCATTGACTCTGCAGTCAAAACCCTCAGCCCTGCCCCCTAACATGCAGCACAGTGATGAGGAGGTGAAGAGGAGGGAGAGGAAAGGAGCAGACAGCTTGTGCTGGTCTGATCCATCAGCAAACAACCAGGCTGCGGGAGTATCCATCATACGATGCCACCAGTGAATTGCAGTTGACTGGAGGCATGCCCCACTGCATGGTATTGCAGTTTATGTATTTTACGAACCTTATTTCATTGGCTTGAGGCTGTACTGCTTTATGGGGCCCCAGTCTCTGCTGGTTTGAAATAAATTCCTGCTGTGCTGTATATAACAGCCTGACAAGGGCTGTGGGGCCATCCTTGTACATGCAGTTGTTGCCTGTATTTCTTCTGCCACTTCCAGACCAGGAGGTCACTCTGCTCTGGGCTGAGAGGGGAGGTGTGCACAGGACTAAGGGACAATAACATTTCTCAGCCCTTTGTTCCACCCCTGCTGGCTACTGACAGCATGGTCTGGGGATCGGTCTGTGCTGTCACAGCTCCCTCCACACTCCAGCAGCACCACCAGCATGGATCACACCAGCAGCTGCAATAAGCCTGGCTTAGTCTGCAGAATTTCTTTCCTGCTCATTATTTTGTTATCTGTGCTAATGAACACAATGGATTTCTATGGGAAAAGGCTGCCAGCATTTGTATGTCCAGTCCTTCCATCCACAGGCAACCACTGTTCTTATGAAAACACAAGCAAGCCCGCCACTGGGCCTGATTACAAGATGCTATGGGGGGCAGGGGTGAGACAAAACAGCTCTCAGAAATACACCAGATAGTGGAATCACATGAGAAATCTATTTTAACGGGTTTGGGGGAATGAGTTCCACTGAACATCAGGACAAGATCCTTCACCTTCATAAGTAAGTACTGCGAGATGAGCAAGCATACTGACAGAGAAGCAGGAACAAGATGAAGACCACTGGAAAAAAAAAATCATACTTTTTTTTTTTGGCAGTCTCAAAATAGTTTTCAGTAGTTTAAAGATATTTTCCCTGCTGAAGCAAGAGTACCTCATCTGCAACACCTGACAAAGTACTGTCCTTACCTGCTCTTTCTTCTGCACGTGAAGACATGTGGAGCCTGTTTTCCAGCAGTGACATCTGTTTGGTCAGTACAATTTCGTACCGGCTGTCCACAACAGGTTTTCACTGCTGCTGTTAGGCGGATGTAGAAAGGAAGGCATTGCTCTGCGGTGAACTGGAACTATGACTTTTCACTCCCTCAGAAGCAAGCAACACCTCAAGTTGCAAAACCAAAGCACAAAGTCAAACTTGCATTTGCTGCAAGGCAGACATGACCCACAAATAGAGCCAGAGCCCTACATTTTGACTATTCTCTCAAAATATTTCTTGTGTCTCCTAGTAATGTCTGCCCTAGTCTCCTCATCTGGAAGAGGCAGCAATACCATCAAGTGTCCTCAGAGGCAGCAAGGAGTTGCCATGCACAGCAAGGCTGTGAGGTCTCTGGACTATGCAGTCCGCAGAAACTCAAGGTATTGCAAGCATTGCCACCTCTTTCATACAGGGGTCAAGCACCAAGCAGTTCTGTACCCAAAGGAGACAGAAATATTTGTGCTCTCCTTTTCTAAAACTGTCTCTTTTCCACAGAGGATATTTATACATTTTAATATTATAACATGGAGAAAGGCTAGAAAAAGCTTTTTTCTACAGACTAGAAAAGCATTTCAGCCGCCCTTGCTGGCAGGAGCAGCTTCTCAAAGCCTGGCTGCTGGCAGAAGTTCAGGGAATAGAGAGCTTTAATAAGTCACCAAACATCAGTGCTCCTGATTCCATCGGGGCCCCAGTTAGAGAAGGATTGAGAAAACATGCACAGAGGTGTTTTCTGCAATAGTCCAAGGTGGACATTGCTCTTCCTGCCCTTGAGTTGCCTCCTCTTCTCCCCCGTGTCAGTATGGGCACCTCTAGGTGGTAGTGGTTCCTCCTGCACTGTTCTGGTGGACACAGAATTACCTGCCTTATTATCAGCACTTTTTCAGCAGCCAACAGCCTCAAGGCAGAAGAAAGTCCTGGTATGGGGAAAGAAGGAAGACATTGAACATCAGGCTTTGTACAGACCCAGAAAATGCTCCAGTTTGGTTGCTTTCTTTCAAAAAATGGTGCTCTTTGAAACAGAGGAAACCTAAAACTTCTGTACAGGCAAATTCAGTGCCCATTTCTGGAGGGTAATGGCCATCCTCCAGCAGGTATTAATTAACAGCTGTCTGACAACCCTTACTGCAGATGGCATATTTATTTTTTTGTGCTATTGAAATTAAAAACAAAAAAAAATCCAAGTGAGATGTATGTGAGCTTCTGCTTTTTTTTTTTCAAATGTGAGTGAAGACCATTTTTCATCAGCAAAGCTGCTTCATGCTCAGTAAAAATAAAATTTACACATTCTGTTGGCTAAAGACAGCTGAAGTTCAGAGAACTAATTCCAGTTGCCATGACACATCTTTCCAGGTTGCTCTTTAGCAGTATTTGAGAACAGAAAACTTCTGTCAGGAGAGAGGCTGTAGAAAGAGAAACCATGCATTGCTTTCTGGAAGAAAAATTGCACCAAAACAGCAATTCAGTCTGAAAAATCAAGCTGGCTGGACATTGAATATTTTAGAATTATTCCCTCTTCTTTGTACATTTGGCAAAAGCTGCATTTATTTTCCTGAACAAAATACATTAATAAATTATACCAGGATATACTTTTTTTTTCCTTCTATTTATGTATTAGTATTGTTTTAAACACAGGGAGGTTTGTATGCTGGGGATGCAATTTCACTGCTTTGAAGAGTGATAACTTAAACTTTGACGAGGAGATGTAAAAGCTGGGGAATGGAAAAGGGAAAGCAATCTTCATTAATGAGCACTGGGATGAGTTAGGAGATGCAAACCCTTTCTGCAGTGAGCCCTTCCCTCCTCCTCTGCGAGCTGAGCAGGAGCAGTGAGGGGAAGCAACTGAAGGCAGCAGTCACCACTGCCTGTGTTTCCATCCCAGCTCAGGGCTGACACTGATGCTACAGTCAGCATGCTCCCCCCAGCCACTTCCCCCCACCTCATTTTTCTGTCTTGGCATACATTTTTGTGTGCATTTATCTCCCAAAGCCTTCCGAGCAGTTGCTTCTGCTCTTCAGTAAGAAGAAAAGACTAAGAGGGTACCAAGTGCTGCAGACTGCTTTTCAGAGTTGGAGAGGCGTGGCAATACAACAGCTGCAAATAAAACTCTTGCAGCAGAGAAGTTCATCGTGGCACTCCATCTGCCTTCCCTTTCTGTACTGCCAGCCTTGAGGGCAGCACAGAGTGGGGTCCCAGCTGAGAGGGGCTGCTGCTTCCCGGCTCTGTCGCCTGAGGTGCCTCCATCTCTCCGTGCTTAACACGTCAGTCACCTTAGTGCATAGGCACCATCACAAAATTTTGAAGGTTTCACACTCTCACTGTCAGGGCAGATGCATTTCTCACTTCTTTGGGAAAGGAGTTCTTGCCTGTAAGCCATTACCTCTCCTGGAGAAAGGGCTGTTCCAGAAGGTTGTGCCTTGCTCTAAAGGCGATGTGCCCTCCTTTCAATTTTCCCCTGCAAAGATTTCAAAGAAAATGTTATTTGGCTCTTCTGGCTGAGGGTAGTCAGTGCATCCCTTCCTGGTGCATTTTTTGATATGGGGCACAAGAGGATATGGAGGCTAAAAGTTTGCCAGTTGAGATGATGTAGGTCAGTAAGCAGTTTATCAACCCTGCCCAAAGATCTGGTAGGGTCCTCTAAGGGGAAAAGAAGATCTGAGGGTCTTCTGCACAGCAGAACAATAAACCACCATCTGAGCACCCTAAATGCTGTAGTGTTGTGTATAGTAGCTGGAGGCAGACGGTGCCTATTGCAACCAGATCTTGCAGTGTATTGCTGTAGAGATCAGCCTGCTCCTCTCAGGCAAAGTTCAAGTCAGTAACAAAAACTTAAAGGAAGCTTTTTAACTGCATTGACATTTACAGGCACCAGAAAAGACGAGAATTAGATGGCTTCTGAGAGCAACAAATGTCCTTTGAAAATTTGTTTTTCACCTTTCTATACAAAGTTAGAAATTTGCCATGCAAAATTGTCAGTTGCTGTACCTGACATACATTGTCTGTATCAGTGTTTCGCAGAATTACTACTATTGCTGCCAAAGGGACTGCTTTACAAAAGAAAAGGGAACAGCAGGTGGTTCCCCTAGAACAGCCATAGCAGCAGCAATTATTAGTAGTGAACAAGACATATAATATAATACTGGGTTTTGGAAGGCCTTGTCTGTGTTAAAATCACAGCCGTGACAAAGGACAAACTTACAGCATAGTTATCCCCTGACCCAAACACAATATGGTTCTATTTTGCAGTGTTGATGGGTCCATAACTATGTTCCACAGCAAGGCTTAAAGGTTAAGGTTACCAGCTGCATTCTGCAATGAAACTGTGTTGTAAGTGGGTCCCATGACACAATTGTACTTCTAGTATAGAAAAACCCTAAATAGGCTAGTTGCTATAGATCTCTCCCTTTTTCTCTGTCTTCCTGGCGCATGCATACACACTTTGCCCTAAGGATATCTCTAGAGAGCTCTGCTTCTCCATTTACTGTAATATGAAGTGCTTTGATATGATGACAGGGTCACTGTCTATCAAAATCAGGAGATCAAAAGATTCACAGTTAACTAGTAAGAAGTAATCAAAACACTTTATGACAAATTCTGAAAGAGCCAAGCCTGTCTTCTCATTAAGCAGGGACAAAGCAAACATTTTTTCATTGTATGTTCAAGGAATGTAATTGCTATTTTGCAGTTTACTCAGGCACCTTCTTCAAATATACCTGATACATGAACTCTGTGCAAATACAGAAGCACTGCTAGTTCTATCCCAGAATGGCTGAAAATCATGAAAAAAGAAGAGGCAGACTGACCTTTATAATGGCTGTCGATACTTTAATAGATACCTTCCAGCTCTTCCACACTTATGTGACAAGTACAGACTGTAAG
Organism: Anser brachyrhynchus; assembly: GCF_964034855.1. NCBI lineage: Eukaryota > Metazoa > Chordata > Aves > Anseriformes > Anatidae > Anser > Anser brachyrhynchus. The sequence goes on along the minus strand of NC_137697.1, from coordinate 75,296,611 downwards.
ACAAGAGGCAGGGAAAGAGGGGTGGGAGATACCCTACTAGTGACAAATTTCTGGTGATCTGAACTTTTTTGATCTGATAAGTGATGGAAATACATGCCTGCTGAAATTCTCCTGCATCAGTAGAGATCTTTCACTTCATGGTGTTTTGTGCTAAGTACAAAACAGTAAGTTCAAGACACACAGATATAATAGGCAGTGAATATTAAAAATTAGAAGGCTAATGAGTTGAATGATGAAGATTCTGATTTGGGAGTCTACACACTTCAGTGTTTTCCTGATTTCCTTGACACTAATGAATTGAATGATGTAGATGTTGATTCTGGGTTCTACACAATTCAGCATCTTCCTGATTTCCTTGACATCTGTTTTTAGGGCACATAGCATAAGTGTTCATTGTTATGCCAACGACAACACTCTCTGGCCTGCCATCTCCGCTGACCACTTCTGACGGGAAGTCTCATCTCTGACATGGTGCTAGCTAAAGTGCAAATGTGGATGTCACTGGATTTCTCAAAAATGAAAGCTGAAATGTTGAAAATTGGCTCTCTCCTCATTTATTAAATTCTGCTCTTGGACTTTAATAAAGTTTTTATTTTTCCGTCCATCCAAAGTTGATTTATTAAATGCTAAATGATATAGCAGGTTTGTGAGGAAAAATAGCTTAAGGAAAACACCTTAGGCACCTGTTTTTTCCTAATTTAGCACTAGAAATTGCTGCTGAAGAGCATGCAAAACAACAACAGTGAAGGAACATAACACAAAGTTTGTACATGCTCCTTTTTAATTACCACCTAAAAGTAATGGTGGACCATGACATTTCTTAATCCATCCAGACAGAAAAGTGGTCCTGGATTGAGGAACAATTACATCTACCTGTTTCCATAAAAGTATCTGAAGGTTTCTGTGATTGCTTCAGAACTCCATCTATCATTTCTCAAGCTGAACATGAAATGATCTTCGTATTCCTTGAGGTATAAAGGGCAAAACCAGGCAACTCCTGTAATTCTGCAATACCAAACAAAATGAACATGAAATTGGGGAAAAGACAAAGGGAGAGGCACTCAGGCAAGCAAGCTTGAAGTTACCATTGTCATATGGCAGTGAAAGAGAACATCAATCTACGTGAGATATAGCCTATAGTTTATTTTTATGCTGCTAGCAGCTCCATGGGGGCTGAAAGCTTTGAGACAGTGCAAGCAGGTAAGTGAGAGAAGAGGAATCAAAGGTATCCACACAAGTGAGTCTCAATTCTTTCTTATTTCATTGGGTTTTAATGCCAAGGTGTGTTTTAAAATATGGCAAAACAAAAGAGTCTTTAAAAGTCTTGTTGGGTTCTGGATCAACAAGGGGACTGCCTTTACATCTGCTAGAGCTGTTCAGTGTTGTGGTGCTAAATGAATTAGAAAAACCTTGGATAAATAGGTGGGAGTGTGGTAAATTATTAAAACCTTCTTTAAAGGTCATTATCTTTAGGAATGCATCAAAGGGCTTTGCTGAATGGCACCTTTCAGGTGTCTGCTGCAGGGCAGTACTATGGAAACCACAACAGAAGAGGAATAATAAGATTCAGGCTGATATTCACAGGTAGGCAGACTACTTGCAAAAGTGGATGGAGGAGTCGATGAAACCAATGAAAATTGGGCAGTGGATTAGTTACATCCCTCAGGTATTTGCCCTGTATCTCCCAGGACATTCTCAACCCTGAGGCAAAAACATCTATTCCATTCACGAATCAGCTCCTGAACTGACACAGGCTTCAGCACGGTTTATTAAGAGAAAGCAAAATCTGAATTAGTTCACATTAGTGTGCCAGGCTGAAAAACAGGAAGTTGGGAACTGATTTGTGAGTAGATAGCTCATTCTGAGTTGGCCAACCTTCTGTTTGAGAGATGGGTCCAACAGTTGCAGACAGTAACAAAGTTAGCTTCCTAATTTTAATTCACGTCCACAAGTCTATCAGCATCCCAGATATGCTAGAGGTTCCCTCTTCCCCTTCTGCAGTTCTGTCTCTGCCATTAAAGCACCACTTATATTCTCAAAGGCACTTTATAGAAACTCTTTTTTGTAAAAAACAAACAAACAAACAAAAAAGGCTAAAGTTCCCAGGGAATGTCTCAGGGAACGTCTTAGGAGTTATTTATTTTAAACAATATATAAAATGTGACAATATTCTTGTGACCTCTTTCAAATTACAAACTCTTTTTGATATTTTTCTTAAAGAAGTCACAAAGAAATGCATACATATAATTTACATACAGCAAAACTTTTAAAATTAGCATGATATTGTAAAGATCTGTACATGACTTAACTGGGTAGTTATCAATATGCTTTACAGATTATTAATGCAGAGTCATTACCTGTACTGCTATATTTTCATTTCAAGTTAATGGTATTGATGTCAACAAAAGACTTAAGGCACAGCTCAGAAAATAATTTAAAAACGGCTATATAACTGAATTTAAGCATATGAACTACCCTCTAAAGACATGCAGCAGACAATTTATTGCACTGAATCCAATGTTAATCTTATCACTCGTTTGTAGTCCTATGCAAATGCAAAACCACTATTGACTGATGTTTGCCAATGTTCTGCTGGAGTTTCTTCTGAACAAATTGGTAAGAGGTAACAAAGAAGACTGAAGCGTGTGGCTTTCACATCTCACTAGGTTTGTAATAAATTTTTGACATCAACTGAAGAAAGTTTTGGAGGTCACATTGTATACTCAAACTGGGAGCAATGTCAAATGCAATCATCTCTCACATATTTGAAACTTTTTGAGAGTAGTCTCAATCTATTAGTGAGTGGGACAGAATTGGGGTGGGTTCATTTGGGGCTTTCCATTTTTGGAATGACTCTGCTGGCAATTAGTAGATCACTAAGCATAGCCCTCCCTAGCCATTTAGGTAATTTAATATTATTAAATGTTTCTAAAATAAGAAGTGGGTTATAAAGTGTATCATTTAACTTAAGAATAATCTGTTCCATTATTTAAATTTCCCCAAAGGATTTTGTCATGGTACAGTCTTGCAGAGTATGTACAACACTACTGTGCCTCTACCACTTGGGTGTTTAATTCCAGAAGATGCCGTCATACTAACTTATCTTAGTTTTGATCATTTCTAACTCAGACGCTTCCTTTCCATATTCATAGTCAGCTGCGGTACCCAGCACAGGTCGAAGTCACCACTTTTGTCATACTTACTTGAAGGCTAGTGCTGTGAGGAGAGGACCAGACTGTGTGGAAGAAAACGCCTGAGCTGCATTACGTAAGCAGAGGTGTAAAAATGCAGATGTTGCCTTTTTTAGTACCTCCTTCAATATGGAAGGAATTCCAATTAAAAATATTATCTGAAGATATATTGTAAGAGCACCATGAGCAGGACTGCCTTGCCCTGAAGACCATAACTAATCTTTTACCTTACTTATCTTACACATTATCATGTCAAAGCCTTGATCCCACTTTAACCCTGCCAGCCTCAGCCCTTACTTTGATGCTTTTATAATTCCCTCTTCTCCTTCTGCTTTTTGTGCCCTATATCAGTGGGATAAACTCCTTATTAAAACTACCATTGCACTATAGTTTTTGGCCTGAGTCTCCTGAGCTGCACAGAGGAAAAATATAACCCGACAGATTAGTTAATAAGTATTCATTAATAATATTATCCCAAGTTTGAATCATACTCCTAAATTATAATGAAAAATATATTTCTAACAGTAAGATTCCTCATCCAGACATAAAACTGCCAACTCCGGTCCTGTCTGATGCCATAAGCTTTGTTACATCTGGCATAGTAAGGTCACAGAGAATCTTTGCACAAAAAATATTTGCGTGCCAAGATTCAGAAAAACCTGCAGCTGAAACACGAGTGAATTAGGTGGCAGGGACTTCTCTAGGGCTGAAAATTCTACTCATTTGAAAAGCAAAATTAAGATCCTCCTCCCGCACAGACAAACTGCGTTGTGCTATTTTGTTTTATATCATATATTTTGTTTTATACCATATCATGGCCTCATGACCTGGAAAAATTCCCCAGGTAATCACTCTGATTGCTACCTTTTCTTTGGAGTTTGCTTTGGAAATGTTTTCTGTGGGGCTGGCTGAAGTCCGGGTGGTCACAGCAGGCAGAATTCTGGCCACCCCAGATCACCAATGACCTAAATCCCTTCTGACCACAGCCCCACTGTGCAGGCTTCCTTCCTGTGCCAGCTACATAAGCACAGAGACTAGAAAGCATTTGGAGAGTGTTTTCAAAGAAGGCTTCCATAAATGTGTGTTACAATTCTAGACTGCCCATTTTGGTGGGCCCAAAATTGTAACTATTTGATTCAGCGCTGATTTACCCTTTGAAATGGTAGCACATTCCCTCCCTGTCCTCCTTGGACATACCTACTTGAAATAAAGATCTGCAGAACTTCCACTTTCTGAAAAGAAAACCCATGTCTATTATTTTTAATTTGATGACACCTGCCAGACCAAACACCTGCTGTTGTGCGTCCTCCCTTGCTATGTAGAAGTAGCCATCCCTGGGGATATTCATCCTTAATATTTCCCTCTGCAAGCACTCACAACTCCAGCTGTTGGATGTTTCAGAGCTGGCCACAACACTTAAGACCCTGGGTGTGCCTGAGGCATTAAGTGCTGCTGCTAGAATTTTAACAAATGCCAACTGACAGTTAAAATATTCTATTCCCAGCAAGAGCTAAGTACTTTCTATTGTGTTTATTTTTCTGAAAAAAAAAGATTGTTCTTGTCCCATCTAGTTTGACCCAGCAGTGGGTAGAGTCACAGCAACAAAATTTTGTTTCCCAGAGATGTTTGCTTACTCATATCAGCAACAATTCCTACCTTCCCTTTACATCTGGTGTCTCTGCTCCTCTTCCTGCTTTATTTCTCTCCTTTGGTCTTTCTGTACCTCCCTGCAGGATCACGCAGCAAGGTCAGTAATAACCATTTGCAGTGGGCGGAGGGGACCAGGGGCATGGAGGAGGACCACACCATGGATGAGCTCTGCTGTCGGCAGGATTTATTGCATAATGGACCTGTGTGTTTAAAGGAACTTAGTTCAGGTTTATGATAAGATATCATAAGCCTTAAGGGTACAAGTAATGCCATTGATTTTGATTATTAAAATTAAGCACATTCTGTTTATTGGGTAGGGTGTTGACATTACCACAGCTGTAAGTATGTGCTCATGCCTTAAAAATATTTTTTTGAGTCAAAGTAACTGTTACATGTATGAACTGAAGTTTCAGAACTGTGCCCCCCTTTCCACAGCCCATATCAGAATCATTTCAAAAGACAAAGATTAAGTTAATTGACTAGTATATATATAGAGACAATGAACTTACACACAATTAACTTTGCCAGAAATTCAAATAGCACTGAAACAACATCCCAGCCTAACATGCAGATGTTTTGTTTTTAGAAACTATTATTTCAATCTGTCATTGGTGTTTCCTTGCTTTTACCAGCAGTCTGGAGGTTTAGGAGAGTACTTGCAAATGAAATACTCATGTTCACAAGTGACCAGGCTACTCAAGATTTTAAGCATTTGGTGTTTGATAAAATCAGTGTAATTGCAGCTCATGAATAAGACTGCAGTTCTTTGTTAGTTATTTCTCATTATAGAGATGATTTTGAAACATTTTACTCTTGCTTTCAAATTTAGCAGTCTGGTTAAATTTATAATGAGCTATTTTTGTTTTGTAACATTATTATATGTTTTTTTTTTCTTGAAAGTGCCTTTATTTCATTTTTATTATTATTATTGTTTATTTTTTGATAAACCACAAAGTCTATATTTATCCAAGCAATATCTGTTGAAATGTGACACGAGTCCTTGATTTCATGTATTTTGTACCTCCAGATTTTGGATATTTCTATCACCAGCTTCTTTTCCAATCAATCAGTTATTATGTAGTTTCTTTCTTTCATTTTTTTATTCAGCAAATATTTTCCCATGATATCTTGCTGTTATATATTCCTAGTAGCACAATTACAGGAATTGTTAACAAAATAATAAAATCTCTGCCTACCCAAAATAACTTCTAAATGATTTCAGTGTTATGGAGATTTTTATTGAGGGCATCTACATAAATTTATCTTTGTGTTATTGTTAATAATTACTGTGCGTGCAATTATTTCCTTTTCATCTCTGAAAGGCAGAGCTGGTACCCACACATAGTGGCATGTCATTACAGATTGTGCTTTGGTAGAGATGCTGACAGGACCACTCTCATCTGCCCAGCTGTTTATTATGAACTTAAAAGCAGTTGCACATTGTTAGGCAAAACAGCCAGTGGGATTCAACAGAGGCCAACAGGGAGTGGAGTCAGAGCAAGGCAAGCAGCTGGTGATACTGTATTTTCTCATAAAACTTGTAGGGATATAATGGCTCCAGTTCATGCACTCTGCAGTTTCACTGGGCTTGACCCAAAGATTCCAATGGATGTTAGGAAGGAAAACAGACACACATACGCACACACAGGTACGAATGCATGCTGAAGCCCTGTGTTACTAAGCCTTGCCTCGTTAGAGAACCAGGTAAAAAACAAATTTGAAGCTGATCTCAACTTCCTGAGTCTCTCTCTTGATCATTGTCTGCTTTGCCTGCATGGAAAAATTGTCTTTATTGGTTTCTTTGCCCATTTGAAATACATCAGTTCTAAAACTAATGAGGAGAATTAGGAGTAAAAATCATAATCCTAAAAAATGAAAAGCTAGTATTTGCCATGTGTCTTAAAGCATTTCCCTACTGGCAGAGATGGTAAAGAGAGAAACTGGACTTCAGAGTGGGAATCAGCTAAAATAACCAATGGGAAAGACAATGCCCCTCTTTTCTCAGTGGCCTAGGTAGGTGGCAGAGAGCATTTTATGCCTCCAAAAGGGAGGAAGAGGGAAGGGGAGAGAAAGATCTGCAAGAGCATCAACGTCAAAATGTGCACAAGAAGGGCTGGGAGGATGTAGCAGAGCTAGAGGAAAGAGTGGGTTGGGGTTTGGAAGATATGAGAGGTCCCCTGAAGACTGAGGCTTGACTTGTGTGGGAAGAATCCTAGAGGATCTGACACCTCTACGGCAGGCCTCTCATCAATTTTAATTTATTTAGCTGACTTCCACTTTTGTAGAATTAACTCCTTTCCAATTAGGCTTGCCCTTAAAATAAAATGCCCTTGATCTTTGCTAATATTTGTAATGGAATCCAAATCCCCAAGGATAAAGATATTAGGATTCAAAGGCAAGTCTATGCTCATTTTTATATTTATCTTTCTATTACTTTTCTTTAGAATTAATACACTTCTCAGCCTGGATTCACCCTTGCAAGTCCATGAAAACCAGCTACAAAGCTGCTCTCCTCCCTCCTGCTCTCCACACACAAAACTCCTCTTCATCAAGAGTCACTTTCTGGATGTATAGTATGAATTAGGCTGTTTCTGAAGTTTTAAATTGAAATTAAAGCTCCCTCCACTTCCCATAAACAGAGATAAAGAGGAAGGGAAATCCTGCCCGAATTTCCACCATGGCTTCTGAAAACTGACTTTGCCTTTTCTTCACACCTGAAGATCTGGTCAGCACCTCAGTGGTGAAGACCATTTTAAAGTGGCATTTTGGGCAGAACCTCCTATGTCTTGATTATCTGAAATAAATACAGTGTCCTCCATCAAAACAGATTTTCTACCAAATGCATCTTCATTTCAGGAGTAATTCAAAATTGTTTTACAGTCACTAGCTATAAAATGCAAAATATGTTCAAAGTACTGTCGATGTGCATTGTTAAGATTTGCTTCCATGAATCTTTTAAAGTCCCCTGTTCTGATCAACATCACTACTTTCAGCAGCAGAGACTGGGAGTGAAATACCACATTAGAGGATAGACATTTACTGGTGTAGTGAGGTGCCACAAGAAGAAAGGGTGGGTCCAAAGAGGCTGAGAATATTTGATTATTGTGTGAAGTGGAATGACTCATAAAGCACTTTAAAATGCGATCAAAATGAAAGAAAGCACAAATATTAAGTTGTTAGTCAGTTTCTGTGTAAAACTTATCCAGACATTGCAAAGCAGACCATTATGAATCCTCTTCTAATCTAAACTATATATACATTGATCCTGAAACATTGCTCTGATGATGGTACTCAAAGCTTGCACAGAAACTTCACTGATGCAGTGTTTCCAAGTACTTCTAGCTCAGAGGACGAGTATACGGCAAAACTTTTTTTTTTTTTTTTTTTTCCCCCACATGCAGGCAAATGCTTTCTATTAGCTGGCTCTCAAAGTGAGAGTGGCAGGAGACAGGAGTTTGCGTGTTCCAGATTTCCCTGATGCCACACAGGAAGGTAAGCTAAAAAAACATGGCACTTGACTAAAACTTGGTGGTGGCAGCAGCTGGAACGAACCCAAGGGAAAAGAGGAAAACGCAAAAAAGGAACTGGCACGAAAGTGGCACTCCCACTCCTTGTGCATCAGCCCCCAGTATCTCACAGTGATTTAACAGAGAACTGCATGCCGTGAGGCAGGAAGGTGATGTGCCCTTTGTTTTAGGCACCTTACCATGGACTGGCAATGTCTCATCACAGATCTGCTTGCTCACTGAGCTAGTTAATGAGCAGGTGTTCATTCTGTAACAGAGCAAACCTGTTCCACTGCTGTGGAAAAACACATGGTCAAAATATCCAAGGGCTCTTACCCTCTGAGTGCAAGACTGTCCATATGAGCAGTGGGGTTGAGAGAGATTGGCAGCCGGAGTCCTCCTGCAGCCCGGTCGGGTGAAATGCTGTAGGATGGGGTTATAACCAATTTCACTAATGCTCAGCTGGAAAGACGTAACAGCTCCTCCAGCCCAGCTCCATTCCCCGAGCCCTTCACTTTCCTTTCCAGTCCTGCCCCTCTCCTCTTACAAGTAAGAAGACAGAGAGAGAGACCTGCCCCTTAACACCATGCCCTGTGGTAATGATGCTGCTGCTGACCCTCACTGCACACAGCGTGGCCACTGCAGGGGCTGGGGCAGGGCTGCCTGGAGCGCCTCGCAGCGACCCTTACAGGCAAGATCAAGGCCAGTGTGGGAAGGTGACTTGTTGCTTCCCTGTCACTGCTGAGGCAATTGTCATTAATTCCCTGCCCTTTCACCTGTGCCTAGCAGTCATATTCACCAGGGACCCACTTTAATGAGTAGCACTTAGTACACAGACTGACTTCTGTCATTGCCCCCAGCCCACCAGCTTTTCTCTTTCATTTTTCAGACTTCAGCCCCTGGTGTGTTGTAGGAGAGCTGCACACCCAGGGAGTGAAGGTGGTGTGCTGTTTGTCTGGGGCAGCTTTTCTGTGCCCAGGGCATCTGTAATTCCCATAAATGAGGGGAGTTATAGGACCCTAGCAAATGTCAATTAAGTGGAAAGAATGAAGTGGCATAATGAATGAAGCTGTCATTAAGCATAACATAAGCACTTTCTTCATGTTTTCTGAGGTTATCTAGACTGACAAGTAAGCAACGTTGTTATCAAGCACTTTAACAAAAAGGGATGCCATCTGTGTGCAATGCACTGGAGCCACAGATGTGCCATGTTTAAATAAACTCTAGCATAATAGAAAGCTCTTGACCAACCCAGTGTATAAAATCAGTGAGTCTGCTCTTTCAATTAGCATGGTGAGGAGTGCTCCCATCTCCCTTCTGCTGCCCCAATTAAAAAACTCTTTTTTTTTTCCTTTTTTTTTTTTTTTCCCTTGGACCACTGCCCTCAAAATACTCTTGCACTAATTCATGTGAAAAGTTTCACATTCCATCAATCAGGAGTTTTACCGTTGGAAACATGGACAGTTCCTACGCCACGGCTAGTCTTTCTTCTGCTTGCTGCTCTGGTGATTTACTGCAGCTCTCACTCACCCACAATGGCCACTGGAGGATCACTTCCCATGCTTGTCAAATCCTCAGACAGTTCATGTAGTCACATGCCACCTCTGGCAGTTGCTGTATTGGACAGAGATAAGAAATTCTTTGATAAGACAAAGGACACAGTTTTACATTAGTTTACAGTCCTGCTGGGAGGCAGTGATTTAGTAATCACAGAAGAGTGATGGGCATATCCAAAATATTCAGTCACAGCAAACATCAGGGTATTTGCACATCCTCCCGGGACAGACCCACACAGATTTTGGGAGCACACCCCACACTGAGAGCCTTCACACACAGAGGAGAAAGTTCCCCTGGATCTGGAGATATGCTCTACAACAGGAAAAAAGCATTCATTATAGAGGGGGGAGAAGGAATGAGTGAAATCTTACAGTGGCTGCTCATAGCCTAAGGCTAGAGCCTCTCCAAGGTGTGTGCAGGACGCTTAGAAATTTAGTAAGGACTGAGAAAGCAAATACAAATTCCTCCATGTAAACTTTCAACACAGGGTGTAAGAGGGCTGGATTTAAAATTATTAAGTTCTTCTAATGCCTTGGCAGATCTAAGCCTTGGATCCATGCTAATTTTCTGTATTCAAGTGAATGGCAGCACATGAGCGGAAAAACCCACACACCTCAATAAAGCACTTGGTGTACATAAAATTTGGACAGCAGTTTGGTACCGGCATGTCAATGAACAGTGCTTTTAAAGGCAACTTTTATGCTATAAAATCAGCAACACAACATCTCTGGGTTCAATTGACCTCCAAGCTTGAGTCTGAATATCCAAAATGCATGTCAGCTCTTCTGGAGCTTTGATCTCCTGTTAGAGAGAAAAATACAATTATCATCACGTTCAGCCCAGATGACAGAGGATCTGATATTCTAGAAATGCTTTTGAGATGCCAAAGTTGAGGACAGAAGGATGCTGCATTCCTAATTAAAGGGAATAAGAGGTGTAGTTTGATCAGCATGATATTCCAGCTGAAAATAAAGTACCTAAAGATGATGTTGTTAATAGCTAATGAAAGAAGTGCTAGCATGTGAGATGTACACTGAGTGACTGGCCAAATCTCTCCCTGACAGAGACAATTTAATTACATTTTTTCACAATAACATCGCCACTTGCAGGACTGTGGGAGTCTGTCAGCTCCTAATTTAAATCATTATTTTTGAGGTTGAAAATGTTCACCCATCCCAAATCACAGCAGGCACAGACATGACATATCATATGAAGTGCCAGACAAGAGATACATATATATATTTATTTTTTTACAAATAAGAAATACTTTAATCCTTTGAAAGATGATTGAACTTCAAACAAAACACAATATTGTCAGTTTCAGTTTCAGTGTTCAAAAAATAATGTGCAACACTCTCCTCTCCCAAATTCAAGATGTTGACCGAAGTCATAACATTATTTACATACTCACACAGATAGATATATACACATATTTATATGCACATACGTACACACTTGCTTATATACACGGATATGTATGCATGGAGATATAAGTGCACGTGTGCGTATATATATAGGCATATATATATATACAAAAGGAGCCTCTCATTTCTCCTCTTGATTTGCAAGATATTTTAGTAAAAAACTGCTTATGAAACAAAGAACTTGCTTTCCATCCATGACTAGGCCAGGTAAATTACTTTTGTTTCTTTGTTTTTCAGACTTCTTCTTTTTTTTTTTTTTTTTTGTAACACAGTCTGACATTTTAGAACTTTGAGAAAATGTTCCAGAAATCACGCTGCTTTTGTTAAGACTTTGGTGTTAAAAATGAAGTTCAATGCAATGTAGGCTTAGCAAATTACCGGGTTTGGTTAAAAAACCACTTCAGTTCAGAGAAATGGAAAATAATGCTTACCTTTAACAATTATTTCCAAGACATGTATTAAAGTACAATTAAAATAAATTGGTTGAAGTCAAAGCACTTTATTCTGAAAATGCCAGCAAGGGATGTGTCAACATGATGAAAAGCCATTTTCCAACTTCCTTCTACAACAGGTTTCCAGTGAAAATTTCTGTTTCCCAGAAGATGTCCACATGAGCCGGTCCATCATGTTTAGCTGGTAGACATGGGTCTGTGTAGTTGTTTCATCAGGCACTGGGACTGCAGGCTGGATGGAAACTGAAACAGAGATGGGATAGCCTGTCTCTGGGCATGGTCTCACCCTATCTGCAGGCTATCTGCTGCCTTTAGGTTGCCCACAGGGATATGGATAAAACTCACTGTTACCACAGTGTTTTGTGCAATGTACAAATTCACTGTTCCCTAGACTGGGCACAAGTGTGCTGGGTGTCCATGTCCAGGTTTTGGTAGTGGGGGGCTGCAGTGGCGGCCTCTGTGAGCAGAGCCCAGCAGCTGCCCCATGTCAGAAAGGAGCCAGCTCCAGCTGCTCCAAAAGGGACCCCCTGGCCAGAGCTGGGCCTGCTGGAAAATAAAACAACAACAACAACAACAACAAATGCAGCACAACAGCAGCTGGGAGAGTGAGGAGTGAGCACCAGCCCTGCAGCCCTCGAGATGAGTGCAGCAGGAGGGCAGGAGGTGCTCCAGGCAGGCAGCAGCAGTTCCCCTGCGGCCTGTGGAGAGGCCCCTGGTGGAGCAGGCTGTCCCCCTGCACCCATGGGTCCCACACGGAGCAGATCTCCACGCTGCAGCCCGTGGAGGAGCCCCCGGTGGAGCAGGTGGATGTGGCCTGGAGGAGGCTGCGGCCCATGGAGAGCCCCCGCAGGAGCAGGCCCCGGGCCGGAGCTGCAGCCCGTGGAGAGGAGCCCACGCAGGAGCAGGGGGTCTGGGGGGAGCTGCCGCCCGTGGGGGACCTGCCGCCCGTGGGGGACCCGTCTGTGTCTGTTTTGCCGTGATGATAACTGTTGAGTGATCTCCCTGTCCTTACCTCAATCCTTGAGCCCCTTCCATCGTATTTTCTCCCCCTTTCCCTTTGAGGAGGGGGAGTGAGAGAGTGTCTGTGGTGGAGCTTGGCTGCCCAGCTGAGTAAAACCACCACAGTGAGGTAAAATGAATTGGTTGCTGGTGAGAATCTCATTGCAGCTGCCGGAGTTGATTGTAAGCCTCCTCTGATGGCGTTGCTGATGCACGCCAGGGTACCGCTCTGGATCCCTTGCACTGGTCCTCGATCTTGCACGGCAGAGTTTCTAATGCACCAATGAGTTAAGGCTCTTGGAACAGTCACAAATTTGTCTAGTATATCTGTTCAGTGGATTTCTGTTGGTACAAAACCCAAATGTGGTACTTGCTGGCAGCCAGCCCTCATACGCACTAACGTCTGTTTTAACCTCAGTTTTAATGTTTGATGTAATTATTTAAAATGCCGCAATATGAAGCGAAATTAGATAATGCTGCTTTTAACGTTCCCTTTAAAAGATAAAGATATTTCATTTCTTCTCGCTTACATCTGGTGTGAAAATCTTGATTGAAATGAAGTTTCAACAAAACCATAGAAAAATATTAACAAAGGTTTGAGTGAATATTTTCTCATGGCTTCAGACAAGCTTTCTGTCATTGAGTAAGAGTGATTAAGGGAGCCTGAGTTTCCTTTTTACTCAAACAAATTGTCGTGCCCATATGTGTTCTAAAATGATCATCTTCTTTAAATTCACCACACATACACGCACACACATGCACACACACACACACACACACACACAAAAGCATATTCATCTTTTAAGCAATGATAGGGAAACCATTAAACATAAATTTCAGCAAGCATCTAGAGCTTTCATTTGTTCAAATCTACATGGCACGCTATTCCCTCATTTCATAAACAATGTATTCACTTTGAATGGGGCTTTAGATGCTGTATGTGTTGCAAAAGATAATGACCTGAAGCAACTCAAAGGTGCCTATAAGGACATGAAAATAAATACAATAGAAGTGAAATCTGCTTTAGAACTTGGCCATTTATTTATCCATCTTCAGTTATTAATCATGATAGGCATAAGCACAAATTATTTATTGATGTTATGGTTGCATTTACTTGACATAGGGAAAACAAAATAAAGAGCACATTTTAATGTTTTCTACAAGAAAAATGTGTAAATTTTTTATGCGTCTCCAACTTTGGGTACATTTTCTTGCAAGCTTCTTTTACATCTTGATGTTACAATTTTGGTGTAAGTGATGGCATCCATAAGCAATATATAGCTAGTCTTTTAAGAAATGAAGACCCATTACCCAGTCACTAAAGAATCGTACATGGTAAAACAAAATAACCATGTCCTGAATCAACACAGACCCAATTATACAGACCAAACACTGTGATCCACGACGGACTGTGCATTTCAAGATTTATTGACATTTTCTCTCTAGACATAGAAGGTGGTGAGGTGGGTGGACCCAGACATAAAGGTGGTGAGGTCCAATTCAGCAGCAGTGGGAAAGCATCCATCTCCCCGGCAGCACGGGTGCAGTGCTGTGCAGACACAAGTTTTGCAGCTTCTAATGAAATGCCCTTTCCATGGAGGGCTCGGAAAAGCAGCGTAGCCAGTGGGAATAAAAATGCATATGCCTAAAATGAGGACGGTGCCACTCAGATTTTAGGCCTGCCTATCTGCCTGCTTTCCCTCTGACCCCAAATTAAGCCTCAGAAGGTGTAGCTTTTAAGACAGATACTGGGTACATTGTACCTTCTCACAATTAGTAGAAACTGCTGTTTTGTAATTAAAGGATGAAGTGGGGCATGATGAACATACGGAAAAGGAGATCCTTAATAAGTGATGGAACCTTCAAAAGAAATTGCTAATTAGTATGCATTTGATGTGTAGTATACCAATTTTAAGAATTTGCCTGGAATAAATTGCTGTGTTGGGTGTTGGAAGGAGTGGTGAGATTAGCATTTACAAAGGGGGCAATTTTCTGTCTTCTTGACTCCGTTAAATGGAGGAAATAACTTCCAAGGCTGAAGCAGTAGTTAGCCCATCAATCACTCTCACAGCTGGAAACTGGGGATCCCAAGTGCCGAGATGAGTTAATCCTCCAGTTAATAAGTTCATAGTGGCACCATATGGCTCGGGGCCACTCCACACTGGGGCAAGGACAGTGCTGTTTACACAGGCGTGCTGCTTTCTCAGGTACCACCCCGCTGGCAGATCCCTTTGTTCTGGAGGATCAATTTACTCCGCAGAGTAAATTGGCTGAATTGATCAGTTCAGAGCACGTAATTGTTGGCTAATCCCGGGGAATCATGTCCTGCCCGTATGGGAGAGACAAAGGGTGCTGGCAGCCAGCAAGGTCCTCGCACGGTCCTGGAGGCTCTTTTCTCTGCACGTGATGGGTATGGATGAAGGCTGCCGGTGTGTGGACAGGCAGCCTATATCGACTTTGGCTCGTGGAGGTCATGGGAGGCCCAGCCTCCTCCAGTGAGGCTGTTTCAGGTGCCCCTGCCTGCCTGACACCACTAATTCTCCCTGGCCAGGCAAGTGCACGCCGTTCGATCCCACCAGCTCCATGCGTGCCCAAGCGAGCCACAAACCAGCGCTTCTTCCGGACCCAAGCACCAAGTCAAATTGGTCTGCAAATACACAAAGCATCCTCCTTCATCTATGTTTTTTTTTTTTTATTCAGGCTTCTTTTCTATAACCAGCTCCTCTCCAATTACTTTCCAAAATAAAGGGTAGCTTCTTCTTTCACCTTACCAAAAATAAAAGAAGAAGAAAAAAAAAGGCAAGCATAAAAAATAATATATTCCAAATATATTCCAAAATATCAAAATAATACATTTTCTGGGACACCACTAATGCAGCATTAAGTAGAGTTTTGCAACAGTAGGATTGTAGCACTGATCAAATTCAAAATCCCATTTGTTAGAAAGAGTTCCCTGTCTTTTCTCTACAACAGCTTTTTGGTATAGGGTGTGAGGACTTTTCTTAACTTTATTTTGCTTTTTGTTTTGGTCCTTTTGAAATTTGTGGATTGAACTTGAAGGGAGTATAAGACCTGGTATATATAAATATATATATATGTATATATAAAATACTCTCTCTCTGATCTATACTTCAAATCTGAACTGAAAAAGCTACCTCATAGATGGTTGACTTGTGAATCAAATAGTTTTGGAAGTATTATTTTCATTTTGCTGTATGTTGATTCAGGATATTCATTTCAGTATGCAGAACTCATCATTCTGACAGTCAAATATCATTGTCTTACTAAAAAAACAGGAAAAGGTAAATATTTCCCTTTCCCCTCCCTTATGTTCCCTTCCAATCCCTTCCCTTTCCCCTCGCCCTAAATCCTGCTCATTCATTTTAACAAATAAGTGCTGGAAGGAGACATGGGCTCTTGGGAATTTTTACTCAAATTCTCCTAAGCTGTAAGGAAATTTTGTCTCTTCTCTTTTAATTTGTAATTCAGAACTGGAGTTCAGAAAAATACTGTTCAGAAAGCTATTAGGATGGATTAGAAAGTATCAGTAGCAAGAACAGCGTATCCTACTTCCACTGCACTTATATAAAAGTCTGATGAGTTTTTTTTGCAACAAGTAGAGCAAGGGCACACTAGATCAGACAAGGGGCATCTCTTCATCTGCATTTTACTTTCTCAGAAAGTACAATTTTGCATGAAGTGTAAATAATTGAAAATACGTCCCTGTTCTGCCCTCTTTGCCTTTAAAATGGCCGCAACATCAAAATAAGATGCACTTTAGGCTTATTATTTTTCTTCTGTGGTTTGGAAATTTGCAGCTTCTGGCACACAGGGCAGGACCTTGGGTAAGAGCTCCAGGCCAGGGCTTGGACATGCCCAACTGCATTTGGGCAGCTGCACCAACCTACCCAGAGCTGGAAGATTGAGTGACCTAATGCAGAGAGAGCTCAGCCTCGAAAAGCAATTACATAATTGTCACAAGGCAGAGTGAACTCTCAAATTGTCCTTCCTGAAGGTTTCAATAATTTCTTGCTTTATTAAAGTCCCCACAAGAAAATGAGCTTGCAGAAAGTGCCTGACCTTACGCTTCATCACCTTGCAAAGTCCACAATGCTGTCACTACAGAAGAACAAAGGGAGCAGCAAACTTGGGCTGATTTGCTCTCTGCCTTTAGAAGATATCGGAATGACAGTTTCCTGTTTTGCTTGAATATGTCCTTTGGACGTATAATAAAAGCAAAAGGTGACCCTCTTTTGGCTTGTAGAATCACAATTACTGGGAGAAGTGATCTCAGATAGCCCTTCTGATACCTAAAAGATATAAATTGTACAAAGAATTGAAGTATATGAACGTTTCTGCTTCTTTGCTTAATATAATTTTCCTCTGAAGAAAAGAGGTTCTTCACAAGAATCAGCTTCAGAACTAACCCCATTGCTGGAGCTTCAAGTTCCTGGCTGCAGTGGTAGAAAAATGTTTGTTCCACTTTTCCTTCACTCTTTCAAAGGACAATTTATCAAGTCATCCAGTTCCCTTATTTTTGAAACTGACTGCGTTTGCTCAGACCCTCGTAAATCAGTCCTCCCACGTTCACATGCACCTTACAGACAATATGTGCTAATTGCAGATCATTTAAGCCAAGTTGTTTGCACACTCATAGAAAAAAGATCATAATACGTGTAAGATCATAACGCGCAACACAAAACAGTGGAAATGATCAGATCCAGTGGCCAGGCACCTAAATTGCTCAGGAATTAAGAACAATTCTGCTTTTCCAGTTGCACTTATTTAACTGAGAGTGGAATAGGAGGCGAAGCTACAATGACCCACAGAGGCTAACGATCTGCCCCACCTGCACGTGTCCTATCCATTACTCTGTATATTTTGGAGATTTATATTTGAATATTGAGGGCAAGTCTTGACGACCCATAATTATGCTGCTAATTTAAGATATTTTGCTCAGGCGTGTGACTGTGCACACTTTTCTCCCACTGACACCCAGGCACAGACTGATGACCCCAGGTAAGAAAGCAGTGGGGTCAGACGCACTTCTCTCGTGAAAAACAAAACGTGTTATGCCATGCTAGACTCCACGGCACCGTCCGGCTTGCACGGTACTAGCACCAAGTGACCTGTTAAATGATGACAAATCCTTCTGCTTCTGGCTTTAGACCTCTGACCTCTTGACTTCAGGCTGTATCTAGGGAGCAGTCTGGGCAGAAGAATGCAATAAACGGCTTGTAGTCTAGTGGCCTCGAAAGAAATTACATCAAAACCAGCTGTTACACCACCAGTTTTCAAAGGCTGACAACATGTTAACTAAAATAGGGCCTTTTTATTGTGTGGGCTTTTGCAGTCGCTGAAGGTCCATAGCTGCTCCCCCTGCCCGCTTTCATGGCAGTAAATGCCTTCCAAGCATATCCTCTCATCCTTTAAACTATGAGTAAGAGGTGCTCAATTGACCTCTCTTTCTCGTTTTTATTAACTGTGTTGGGCTGTGCTTCTCAGCTGTGAGCTTTATATCCAGCTTTGGGCAGTGTCAGAGCACAGAAATTAAGTGACTCATCACTTCATTTCTGCATGTCCACTTGACTCTGACTTGCACTTAAACTTTATTTTGGTTCTGATTTAGAGTTTCTCTCTTGCTCTCTGTTTTCTTTTGGAAACATTAAATAGAGGTCCAAGAGATTTATGATGGAATAAAATCTTCATTTGCTTCACTGGTTTCAGTCCTGGTGCCTGAAATGGTTTGAGATAGAAGTTAAAACAAGGCTCCTTACTTTCCTAACCTATGTCCCACTCAGCCCAGCTTGGTGGCCAAAGACCTGCCATGTCTCACCGGACCCTCACGTATTCTCTTGTCCCCTTTCTTCTCAGCCTCCAGCATCTTGCTTTTTCAACCCTCTTGGGGCATCTTTTAGGATGAGAAGGCAGAAGCAAAAAAAAAATAAAGTTTAAACTATTAGTTTCTGTTATTCCTTACCTCTCCTTAAACACATGGAAGACCAGATCTCAGGTCATCTGTATTTACTCTTTTTTCTCTGAGTAGTCTAATTAGAGGCTGATGCTTAACTGTTAAACTTCATTATTAATTTAAAAGTTAACCCTTTTTTCACACACTGCCTTGGAATGTCGGCATTTAATTTACAGAAACGAATCACCTCTAAGTCAGTGCACTAAAATTCAGTCAAAGAGATGCCTGACTGGTGTGCAATGGATCTCACAATAAATAGACAAAAGGTGGTCAAGAGAATAGAATTATATTTTAGTGTTTGAAAAGCAAATATTCCTTAGAGCCGTTTTACAACTCTGATTAGAAACACAATGCTTTATGTACTCAGAATATGTATCTTTACACTTGAAACTCCATCAGGTGTAGAACTATCACACGGTCTGCAAGAAGCACCTTTATTTTTGTTCCCCTGTATATTTAGGGTGATAGCTCACTCAGTATCTGCATACGTAGACTAAAATCCTCTGCTTTCGACTGTTCACTTTAACGATGTGCAAGAAAAGAACCAAAGCCCCTTTTCCCATGATAAGGCAGAACACCTACTGAAAACTCACGTGGGAAAATAATCTGATAAAAAGTTTCTTGGATTTTGAAATTATTTTCTGTGTACATTGATCTTGATCCTAAGGCAAAAAAAAACAAATAAACAAAAAAAAACACTTTGTAAGAAAATAGAAGAGAATATTTTTAACCTTTTTAAGTATAAAAGAAAGAGATTTATCTATGCCAGCTAAAAGGAGCATGTGTCTCTGCCTCTTACTGTTTTGGAAAGTGACACATTGTGCAGTGGAATAATGGGAAGGGGTATTGCCATAACCTATGTGGATTATGAGCAAGGGATCTGAAAGCCAGGAACGGATGATTTTTTCATTTCAGAGAAACACTAAGAGCAAAGAGATGATTGTCCCAAGACTTCCTTTTCTCTAGCTTTGCATGTCTGATTCATTTCATACAGAAAAAAAGAATCTGCTCGCATGCATATACATGCATGCTTGCCAGCAGATTAAGTAGTGCCATTTTATGTATTTATTTATTTTCTATGATTTCAGAAATGTGCTTACCCCTGCAATGTGAGGGATTGCAAAGTCAATTCCTCAATATTGCCCAGGAAAACAAGTACAAGCTCTTCCCCAAGAAGTACAGCTCTTTTATTTTAAATAATTTATTTCAGTCTGGTTGTTAACTACACAGTGACCTAGGAGCCATCTCCACTGGCACATATCTTGCTTTCTGTTTTCACAAAACCACTTCCAGACAGACCTCGGACAGAGCCCAGCTGCCACGTGCACCAGGATGAGCTACCCAGGCACAAAGCTGGTGCAGGTCAGACGTGTTCCCTGCCGTCGGAGCCCTGTGGCACCATGATGCTGCCCAGATGAAGCTGGAAACAATGCATTTTGGGTCTGGTAAGAGAAAAGCTGAAGGACGACTTCAGAGAAAAGCTCTTGCTTCTTACCACGCCAGAGGGCTGGACCTCAGCCAATTCAAAGCCTGCATCCAGCCCTCTTCCCTACTGAAATGGAACAAAAAGAGGTTCTGAGCCAAATCCTTTAGGATGGTCAAACTAAACCCCTCCATTTATTTTGGAGACAAACTATGCAATACCCTAATTTCATACCTCTCTGAAAGATGTGTAATCCCCTAGGGGACACACATGAACATCTGTGCAGATTTTCACAATGCAGGCAGGAATTTAGGGACAGCGCCACTGAGAAAGCTCAGACCCTGCATCACACTTCTATTTAATGTGTGTCTGAAGGAGGCTGGTACCAAGTGGGGACTACCCACAGCATGAAAAAAAATCTCTTTTTTTTCTGGAGTGCATCCCCTTGCAGCACAGCTTCCACTGGCCTGTCCCCGAATGTCACAGCCCTGCAAACCTTACAGGGAGCAATGTTATGGCCCAGAACTACTGGTCCTCTGCAGCTGAAGAAGCCCATCAACGGTATAGTACTGTTACAGTAATCACATCTTTGCTTTTCTGGCCTTGATCATGTTCTTTTTAAGAATGATATGAAAGAGATATTTCCAGTGCCCTACTTGAGGATGCACTGGGTAGAGAAATACTCATCCAAAAATTCTTCATGGTTGTGTCAGGACATTATTTTTGGAAAATGAAATTGACTTTTTTTCTTTCCTTTACTGATTCACACTTTTGACTTCCCTAAATAGTCCCTGATGTTTAAACAGGGCAGTACTACCAGTGCTACTTCTTCTCCCTCTGGATTTGCTTCCCAAGGGGAAGTAACACATCACCATGCAGCCTATGGATGTCTGGTGTCTTCAGCTAAACACTAGCATCCACAATTGCTAAGAAAATACAACAGAACAAATTAGCCTTGGGAAAATGGTCCTGCTCTTTCACAGATTCTTTTCAAGTTTTCTGTGCTCTGAACTAGTTCAAAATTTATAAAACTAGAAAATGCACTTCAACTTTATAAATGCATAATGCAAGGAGTCAACACTTACATTGTGTCTGCAGCTATTATGCCTGTTTTACACAATGCATTTGCAAATTATTGCCTTTATATAAATCATTACTGCTACGTGCCGCTCAAGTTCTTATGAAATGTACTGAGACAACTGCTCACTGTAACCTTTAAACCACCTCCTTACACCTATAAGGTCTGTAAAGGGACTTTAAAATGTGTGAAAGTATTATTTCGTCCCAGATTACAGATCTTTGCCCTCCATTAAGTGTAGAGTGGTTTTAGTATAAATGCCTATTTGGTTCATTCCCTTTAACAGAGAGCAGCTGAATGAGACTGCAAAACTACACCTTTGAAAGTTCTGCCTCGAGTTGAGCTTTCATTTTGGACAGTTGTCTTAGTAACAGGAACGATCTACATTTTTGCTAGTATCTCTGTTGTGTATTATGTTGCCTGGGCAGGTTTTTCTAGTTATTTGTTTGTGAAGGCCAAGCTCGAATCTCTGTTGTTGCCTGAAAAACTATCTTCTAGACTCAAGTGTGTGTTTTAGAAACCACCGATGTAGAAACTGACAGCCTTCAGGGTGCAGGCATCTTTGGCTGAGTCACTTGTAAACTACTGCGACTAAATGACAGTTTACCAGCGTGCAGAGCCTTTAGAAATGTACAGCTGAGCACATTGGTATGGCATATTTGATCTCATTTGCTGTTAATTTTCCATGCTTGAGTTTACCAATCAAAGCCTGCAAAGCTGGGCTCAAAACGCAGAGGCAGTGCTCTGAAATCATGCCGCAGCCCTCATTCAAAATAATGCATAATAAAGTACAGATGCTACTTTGCATAATCTAGATTATAAAGGTATAGCTCAGCTATGAAGGCCTGTGTGGGCTCTTTACAGCAGTTAGCAAATTGCCTCAGAAGGCAAACAAGACAGCTATAGTAAACATATGTACACGTACATATATATGTACACAAATGTCTGCATATAATTTGTAAGCATCTGCCAGCTGCATAAACATCTGTCATCTAAATACTGCTTATAAACCACATGCAATGGATATATCACATAGGAGCATAACAAGTGCATGCAGTTGTTCATTCAAACATCAGCTATACATTAATTTATGCATAGATGCACATGTAAATCTATAGGTACTTTACATATGTTTATGTTTTATAGATCAATCATATTTATTTATATTGCTGTATACTTTACACAGGGAAACAGTACAAACATACATAGGTGGATTCTTGATATCCAAGACTAAAGTTTATAACCTTATCTATGCAAATGTAAAAGTGATGCATCATTTCCATACAACAGATCTAGTTCTTTCCTCCCACGTTAGCCCTGAACTGCTGTACTTTCATTAAAGAGAAATGTATTTCTACAGGTTTACTCTAGCACAGAAAGCTTCAGACTCCAGATCTGCAAATTCAGTAATGGGCTTCATCCTTGAGATAACAGGTTTGGAAAAAAACAAGTCTTTCTGCTGTCTTTCTTCCTTTATTTGATATGTGATATTGTCTCACAATACCCTGTGGAATATATCCACAGGATAATCTCTCTAGCTTGGTAGCTAAGTGATGGAATATCTGTGATCTTGTTAAAAGTCACAGCTGGACAAAAAATTCTTTTCTTTTTTTTTTTTAGTTTAACCTAAATCTGTCAGAAATCCACGGGTGGACTGCTGTAGAGGTATATTAGAAGTTGAATGTGGTCTGAAGAGAAATTTCAATGTAATTTTAAAAGAAAGTATGAAAATTACCAGCCTAATAAGAACTGCTTTGTTTATATTCTATGTGACTTTGTTCACATTTGTCATATATCGTTCTAGTTCTCATACACTCTCTTCTTAGGCTCCTTAGTTAATAAACTACCCAGTAAGAAAATTACTGCTTTCTTGTTGAATTTAATCACATCTTCATATGATTTTTTCACAGAAAATATAAATCCTTTCAGAATCTAGCTTCATGCAAACTTTATTTTATCCAGTATGAAAATAATTTTAATTTATTTACCATAAAGAGTTCTTCTCAACTGTGGAAGCATTAAAGTAGCAATAAAATATGGTGTTTCATTCTATTTATACAAAAATAAAGATTTTTTTTTTTACAAATGATTTTGTCAGAAATGTGACTACACTTCTTTAGCATTTCCCTTCTGTTTTGACAACTCACTAAAACTCTCACAACTTTTTCTGTATGATAATATTGCCCGTTAATTAATAGCTTTCCTTTGCTCACAGTTTTGATGAATTTGCAGGAGTTGTTAACACAGCAGTTATAACCACAATTGTTCATGTTTTTTTCTGAATATTCACTGGCCGTGGATATTAAGTGTTGTCTAAAAAGTAAATGAATTTAAAGTCCTGTGGAAAAAAAAAATACATATATTTCAACAAAACAGAACCCCACGTTTATTTTATATTTATTTCAACAATTTGTTGACAAAACACAATTCAATATTCTTTTATGTGAATTAGCTGAAAACTTGTCTGTTTTTACATTTTCAATCCTCAATAAAGCTATATACCAAGAAGATTAGATAGTTCTTAGGCTGCGGTGGTGATAACATCAATACAGTCTTATTAATTTTCCCTCCAGATCAGAATCTAGGTCAATGGCTCCTATTTTACACTTAAAGAATAAACAGAATAAACTATCTAAGACAGGGATTGCATTTTGTTTTCCTTAAAGAAGTAAAATAGTTCATGGTTTAATCACCCACACTAATGACTTACAGTCAACACTTTATTTCTAACATGTTCTTGCCGAGTAGAGAGAATGCTCCCCCTTTACTTCTTAACAGCATTTCTCCCGGAGGTGGGGACAATGTGTGGACAAATTGAAGATAAAAATGGGAATGAATATTTGAAAGCAATAAATTCAGTAGGCTGTTATTGATTTTAATTAGGTCAATCTGAAATATACAACTATCACACAGCCTTCATAAATAACAAGACGGAAACTATTTTCAGATGAGGTCAGTGGAAAAACTCTTAATTTCAGTATGTGGTGAAGCAGATATGTACGTATTTTTCTTTCTTGACTACAGAACACTCAATGATTTTTTTATTTGCAAATCAGAAGATTAAATCAATTGTAAAGTGGTATAGTGAGCCACTAATCTAAGACATGGCCAAATCTGACAAAGATCTGAACTTTGAATATAATTACTGTATTACAGGTTATATGCAACTTCTTTTCTGAATGGGGAAGGTATGGGTACGACAACATAAAATATATATTCAAAAAATATGCCATAAAATATGGCTAACCTCTTGACTCTTTCTAAGGTAATCTTAGTCATTTGCATTGGCTAAATCAAGGGAAGTCCTTGAAATAGAGATAAATTATTTTTAAAAATAAATGTATTCATTGCTCCAGCAAACACTTCATGTGACTATGAGCAAGTCCCTAGAATCTGTCTACATGGTGAAACTGTTTGGTACCTCTAGTGAAGAATATTTTGATTGCTTGGGAATAAACATCTTTGAAAACATTTTTGAATCAAGCAATCATATTCTAGAAGAATTATTTTCAACTGTGCGTGAAACAATTATCCCAAAACAAAGTTTAATCCCAAACAGGTCATTCCTCTGAAATGACTGCTAAATTGTTAATTTGTTTACTCTGAAAAAAAAAAAAAAAGATGTTGTTCAAATTTTTTCACATATACAGCATCTAAAACCACAATGTTTCATTAGTTAAACCACACAAGAGGGATGACAGCATTTTCCTACATTGTGGCAGTATTCTAAGGATAAGTACACTTGTAGCCTGGGAGGCTTTGCAGTTGCCAGTATCTAAAATTAAGAAAGATAAACAGAACAGTAGTACATTTGTTTCTCCACACAGATTAGCATTGCTGCCATGCAATAGCTCTGCTGCAAGAAGAGCTAAGTTTTTTTCAGTTAGAAATTTGGAACCTCATCAATATTTGCCACCCAGTGGCAAATAAAGACAGCTTTACTTTTTTGTGTGTGTGTTTCAGCTGTGAAACAACAGGGGTATGCCTGGAGAGGGCAAAGGAAAAAAAATCCTATGGACTTCACAGGCATTTAGGATTAGATTCTATCACACCGTATCTTCACACATACAGAATTTGAAATCTCCAAAGTTCAGAACACAAAACATTTAAAAGTTTGGAAGCCAAATTGTTACATTTATTTATTTTTATGAAATGTTTTAACAAAGCACCCGTGGCTTCTTATGATAGAACCCAGAAAAGAAACTAGCCATTTAGACAAATTCTGGAATTAAAAACAAATGACAAAGAAAAGCACAGGAATACCGTGCTACAGACACAGCTGTCAAAACTGAGCTTCCTTCTGATAGAAAGTATACGTCTTTTTGCCACTTGACTGCTTCCATTTATGGAATTAGATGAGGTGAAGCTCTTTTTTAATCTAGTGTTGAGTATCTGGAAAGTATTTACACTCACTACATGTTCTAATTTTTCAGCAAAAGTGAAACTGCCACTCGATTTGTGATCAGATTTGCAATCAAAGATCTGATACTTGCCATTCCCATTGGAAAACTGTAGGTGTTGCTGGAGCTGCACAGTTGCATAAGAGAGGCAGGTGACCTAATCACACCCTAGATGTACTGGTTAATATTTTTAACACCCTCTCAAGCAATCTGTTTTCCTGCTTCTGTGTGATACTTGAAAATGCATTTGGACTTGATGCATCCCTCATCACTTGAATTTTTTTTTTCCCCCAGTAATTTTCCCAGGAAACCAGCCTGTGTGAATCTTAGCTTGTTAGTGGGTCATGCCCGAAGAGCAGCTCTGTAATGTAGCAGTGGAGTAGTCTGCAAGAGTTATAGGTTTTATTTTAACTGAAAGGGGAAAAAAAATAAAAATTAAAAAATTAAAAAATCTGTTAGAAGCCAGTTGTATTCCAGGGAGTTGGTAGGACTCAGGAGTGAGTTTTCTTATTATGCGTTTAAAGAAAGTTGGCAGAGGAAGCAATACACTCCAGACAGTGTTCAGAGTTCAGTCTCCTAGTTTATCACTTGTGTTATCCCAGTGACTGATTCTTCCAGCACAATCTGCTTCCAGCCTTTTTGCCATCGGGGTGGAAAGATCAGCAGCCTTTGACATGGCATGAGCTACCGGCTGAGCCTAGGGACTGCGCCACCAGGGTAAGAGCAAAGATCATAGCAGGGCTGAGCACGGCTTGGCAGCCACGGGGCCACGGAGCAGCAGAAGCTGTGCAGAGATCCCAGGGATCCAGGCACTGCCTGGCACTTGGTTTTCCTGGGAAGTCCTGGATGCAACCATCTTTGGGAGTGTTGTCCTGAAACTTTCACACTTCAGGCACATCTCACTATGGTATCCCCGCGTCACTCATGCTGGGCATCTTCAGAATGGCCTAAAAATAGGTTTGTCAATCATAACGGTAAGAAAATGGGAAACTTTCAGCAGTCTGATACAGCTGAATAGAAAGATTTACACGTCCTATTGTGGGAGAAAACAGAATGAAGGCTGATAAAACTATGGCGTTTCCTAGACAGATCAAATGAAAGAATAACTATAATTTTCTCTGTTCTGCTGTTGCCTGTCTCAGCAAGACGTCTTTAAAACACTCCTTTCCAAAGTATAGTTTTCTATGGTACAACTTATATGTAACTTAGACAAGAAGTAGGTTGCAATATAAAGTAAAAATGGATTCGTTTGCCTTTCTCCCTTTTTTTATGCAAAGTCAAATAAAAACTGTATTCTACCAATAAAGAGATTAAAAAAGAGAGAGAAGAGAATTTAGTGCAGAAAATATACATGGTATACCAAAGACAAAAAGGAGTATACTTTTTAAAGCATGTCTGCCTTAGAAAATCTTGCTAGCATCGATCCCTTTTCTTTTCAGCATTTAGATTCTCCAGGAGAGGCTTGAGGATTTTGAGTCAAACTGCTGGGTTGCCAAGTTACCTCACAGTCTCCTCCTCTGCATGCAGCATTGGCCGAACCAACTCACACAGCAGTGAACGGCGAAGCTTGGAGGGCTTCCCATTTCTCTGGAAGGTCCACCTGATACTGCGGTAACAAATAACCGATGCTGAAGATGCTGCTGTGGTGGTTTCACCCTGATGAGCAGCTAAACTACACTGCAGCTACTCTCTCACTCCCCCTCCTCAAAGGCAGAAGATGAGAAAGGGCTCAAGTGTTGAGATAAGGACAGGGAGATTGCTCACCCATTAACATCACAGGCTAAAAAGACCCGGCATAGGGAGATTAATGTAATTTATTGCCAACTAACAACAGACTAGCGCAGTGAAAAACTCAAAACAAATTAAAACCACCTTCCCCCCATCCACCTTCCTCTACCTCCTCCCCCCAAGCAGTTCAGGGGAACAGGTAATGGTGTCCGGTTAGTCCGTAAAGTTTTTTCTCTGCCTCTCCTTCACGGTCCCTCTCTGCCCCTGCTCCCCGTGGGGTCCCTCCCACGGGATGCCGTCCTTCCCGAACTGAGCCTGCGGGGGCTGCCCACAGGCAGCAGCTCTTCAGGAACTGCTCCCACACGGCTCCGTACCACGGGGTCCATCCATCCCCCAGGAGCAAACTGCTCCAGCACGGGTCCCCCACGGGCGGCAGCTCCCCCCAGACCCCCTGCTCCTGCGTGGGCTCCTCTCCACGGGCTGCAGCTCCGGCCCGGGGCCTGCTCCTGCGGGGGCTCTCCATGGGCCGCAGC
Source organism: Anser brachyrhynchus (assembly GCF_964034855.1). Lineage (NCBI taxonomy): Eukaryota > Metazoa > Chordata > Aves > Anseriformes > Anatidae > Anser > Anser brachyrhynchus. Next base: position 75,268,699 of record NC_137697.1, on the reverse strand, counting down.
CTCCTCCAGGCCACATCCACCTGCTCCACCGGGGGCTCCTCCACGGGCTGCAGCGTGGAGATCTGCTCCGTGTGGGACCCGTGGGTGCAGGGGGACAGCCTGCTCCACCAGGGGCCTCTCCACAGGCCGCAGGGGAACTGCTGCTGCCTGCCTGGAGCACCTCCTGCCCTCCTGCCGCCACTGCCGCCCCCCACTACCAAAACCTGGACATGGACACCCACTACACCTGCCAATGCTACTCCTGTTGTGCTGACAGTCCTTGAGTGAGCTTCTACCTTCGGTATCCTCCAAAATCACTACTGCTTTGCACCACATGGGACACCAGGTAAAGTCAACATTAATCAACTGGACCTGAAACATTACTGTAATTGACACAGAGTCACAGAATGGTTCAGGTTGGAAGGGACCTTAAAACCTACCCAGTTCCAACCCCCTGCCATGGCCCAGGACACCTTCCACCAGACCAGGTAATTGATCAATTGATCAGTAATTGTACTGATGGCCGAGGGAAGATGCTAAAACCTTTTAATTGTAGTCTGAGCTTGTCTTAGCTTCCCATATGATTACGTATTTTCCTTCACTGAGCTATCTTTCACTTGAGAAGACTTGTTAAAAATCTCCCTAAATGATGGAGACTGCTAACTCTTGAATGCTTTCCGCCTGCCAGGAGTTTTCAGTGAGATAGATGAACTAATGTAGCAGAAAGAAGAAAATGTGTCTATTGCTTTTCCTTTTCTGTTTATTTGCATAGGTTAACCTTGTGTGAGACCCCTCCCTGACTGCTTGTGGGGGTCTTCCTGGCTGGTAGAGACCATAAAATTACCTATTAGGGAGAGCAGTGTTGCTCGTAGTGCTTGCACATACTTTTGCGCCATCCCTTCATTAAAAACAATAACAAAAACAGTAGCAGTGGTCAGTAGTTACCTCATTGTCTACTCATTGTCTATATGGACCATTGAACTGCAGTACATACCACATCGTAATATATACAATCCTCCATCTTCAGTACTCCACACTCTTTTATATGACGTGTATAAACTTGTGCTTCTGTAGGAGAGAATAATGGACAAAAGCTTCTCATCAGCGATTATCTGAAGATGTGAATTGATTCAAAACATGTCAAAGTGACCTTATTTGTTCTGCAGATCATCCAGCTCCTGTTAAATGCATGTTTAACTTCATTTGAGTTGGGAGCAGGTTGTCTTTTCTGCTGGAGTTTTTTATATTTGTCAGTACCTTTTCTTTTTTTTTTTTTTTTTTTCAAATTAAGGAAGCTGTTGTCATGAGATAGATATCTTCTGACACTATGAAGCTTAAAAGAGAAAAACTAATCCAGGGCAGATCAATTATCTTCATCAAATGAGCTTTCTGCCAACTGTGTAGCATTATCAGAAATTTGAGTAGAAGAAACCACGTGAAATATCCCTTAGAGCCTGTCAAATTGTGTGTGCATGTTTTTTGGTGGTGTTTCCACCCCCCCCCCCCCCCCCCCCCCTTGGATACTGGATTAAGAAATACTTGATTGCACTATCTTTTTTTTTTTTTTTTAACACCTCAGTTTTAAGATAATGTAAATATTTCTGTTTGGAGAATATCTGAGTACACCACTGACAATCTGCATTGTAAGGAGGAATTTGACTAAAGGATGTCAGTAGTGTCCATAACAATTAAAAAGCAATTGTAAGTCTCAAATAAATTATCAAAGACAAGGGACAACAGAAATGGGCAAAGGTATATGCACTGATAAAAAACAAAGCCTAAAGTGTAACCTGATAATCTTTTGCCATTTTAGTCTCCTTTTTAGCATTCTTGATCTATTTAAATTAAAGAAGAGATTTTAGAAAGTAACAAATAAATGAGAATTGAAGAATACTTCATGCTTCAGTGATCCTAACAGACACTTTTATAAAATATTTTTGACAGTCGTGGTGAGGCCAGAGTAGGAAGTTGGAGTTGGTCTTCTGGTAGCGCTTTTTTTTGGAATATGATAGTAGCAGAGCAGAATTTGGGCTTTTTGCCTTCAGCTGTCCAGGATATCTTAAATACTATGGAAAAATAACTTCCTAAGAATCAAGCCAGGTGGCTCTGAGATTCCTGAAGAAAAGGCTTGGCCACATGCTGTTGGTGAGTCTCTTTGTGCCCAGACCAGGGTGGTACAGACACAGCAAGATGCACGCCTTCCTTTCCAAACACTCAGTGCAAAGCCAAGAGGATACAGGGCTCTTTCACTTGCCACTGCACAGCAGAGCTGGCCCTCTCTCTTAAAATACTTTTTTTTAGTAACCTGTGATTGCATCCGCATTTCTAGCAGACTATTTTAAGTAAAAAAAAAAAAAAATGTTATTTACTGGATTAATGTAAGTTTTGCATGTGTTTGTATTGGCACTCTGGTGTTTGTTCCCTCTCCCCTTGAGGTTTCTCAGTGTTAACAGTACAGGGTCAGACTGATCCTTCCCGCTGTCTATACTTATCTCCTGTAATTGCTGTACCCTACTAGGTGTACTATATACTTAATATACAACTTGTGCAGAGTTTAGAGTGACAATGACCTGTACAAAATATCCGCTATTATACAAAAAGGCTAACAGCAGTAATTAAAAGGCAAATTATGCAACTACATGCTGCTTAAAATTATAAATGAAATTAAGAGCATGTGTGTGCTTTATACGTCATCTAAACCAGTAAGAAAAGATCTGAAAATGCCTCACAGGGAAATGACAAATATACAGAGCAGCATAATGCCTTCCTAGTAATCGCGGCATGAAAGTTATTATTTACAGTTCTCACAGAATGTATTTACATGATTATTCTGATAAAGTGATCTCCTCTAATATGTACATTTATGTTCAAAAAATATGGTTAAAATTGTACTATTCTACTCAGCACTCTCTTTTCTGTCGATATTAATTATTAAAGCATTTTAATTGATTGAATCCCATTAATCTTGAATAACCAATGCAGCTAAGGAGGTGTGATCTAGAGTTTTTTTCTAGCTCAGTTTCAATTGCTTACATTTGTATCCAGTCTCGTGGGGTATGCACCCCCTGCAGTTAGAACCTAAACCCTTGTTGATGTTTTTACATTTTCAACAGTTTGCCAGTTAGAATACTAATTTCTATAGCAAGGACATGTTCCTCCTGTCCACTTCCATGGTGTGAACGGGCTCTGATGATTTCAAAGCAGGAGTTCAGGATCTTCAAACTGGATTCCTATTTCATACCATAATTCATCTCAACCATTAGCAAGTGAGGTTGATTAAACTATAAACATTTTTTCAATTATTTTTCAATTCAGTTTTCATTTTACTTGACAGCAAAGCCAGAAGATGAAGAGAGGAGGAAAAAAAAAAACAAACAAACAACAAGACCAAATCAAAACAAAAACCCTGCTCCAATAGCTTTAGCAGTCTTTACTTACAAAAAGAGTATTTCTGCCCTGTGATGCCGTGTGCAGTATATTCAGTGAGAACTGAACTCCACTCAGAATTTAGGGATTGTATAATAGTAAACAAAGGAGTCAGAAAGGGAGAAACTTGTCAGCAAAAATTTCTTTCTCTAACTAGAACAGAGACAAGAAGAAGAATATAACCGACAAGTGATGGAATAGAAAGCCTGTAATTTGCCAAAAAAAAAAAAAAGATGAAAGACAACACTAGCTAATGGTAAGTTTTTCCAGTAGACAGGCCTGGATAACTAAAATCCTACAGACCTAGCTGAAATGTGCAAGGATCTCCATGAATCATAAATCACCGTCTTTAGTAAGTGCTAATAAACTCAGAAGGGATCTCCAACAGAGGTCTACAAAACAAGATGCAAAACTTGACTGGGATTGCAGGAGAAAATTATAGATCAGTTAGAGCAATTTTAAGAAAAATAGCATAGAAGTTGTGTTGAAGAAAACAGATAGTCTGAGAATCAATTAGGTAATGAGAGGCTAGAATTAGAGACAATAAATATAATTTAAGTTTATTTGTATGTACCTAAATATGATAAATGGAGAATAATTCTTTCATGATCTTACAAAATTATTGATTTATTTTTATATGATCATACAGATGGCCTGCTTTGTTATAGCATATGCCCTACTGTGTCAGCTTTTATCCACGGTTTTGTATTATATTGTTTATATTTATAAGTTTATTATATATAATTTTTTTAATAGGTATCAGTTGAAACAAGGGATCTCTCCCCATTTAGATTAAAATCTGACCTGTCTTCCATATTTCGAGGTCAATCAGCAGGGAATCACCAAAGATGGACCTTTCATGAGATTCCCCATGGACCAGTTCTCGTTCCAAAGCTATTCAGCATTTCTGTTAACACCAGACTGCAGGTCGCAGGTGGTGCTGCGGGTGATGGAGAGGTACATGACTATGGCAGTGAATTATAGAATGGCTTTGGCTTGAATAGTGAGGTTACCAGGTCACAAATAAGAGAATGCATTTCAATAATATCAAATGCAACCCAACAGAACCCCTCTGAGGGCAGTGGGACAGACTTTAAGGGTTTCAGAGAGCACAATTTGTGAATCTTGAGGGAAGTACAGTGGCAAAGAAACGAGCACAATCCTTGGAAGTGATACGGAAGGTGGATGCCAGACTTGCTCTGTGTGTGCTGCGATGCTGGCATCGCGGTGCCCTGTCCCATCCTGGTGTCACCAGAAGGACAAGAAACCCTGCGAAGGGATCATGGCAGGTGACCAGGGGGGCTGTGGAAAGGGCACACAGCGGGTCCCCACGCCATCCTTTTGCCGGCAGATGGGATCATGCTGTGCTCACACCTCGAGCAGGTCGAGGTGGCCAGCCCAGACCCAAGAATGCATCCCACTGCCTGTGCCAACGCAGATTTTGGCAGGCAGAGGGGCACCCAAGGGCTTGTTGGCAGTGCTCCTGTGCCATCACCGCACCAGGAACTGGGCAGCAGCTCTCACTCCCTCCTGTCTCTGAGCAGAGAAGTCCAATTCAGGACTGGCCTCAGGGCTATGCCAGGTCAAGAAGGAATAATGTTCCAGCTCAGGCTGACATAACCCACAAAGATATTTTGCCTTTTGCAGGGTGAAGTGAGGGCTGTGGCACTGGAGCCGCAAAGCACAGGACTGCCTGCCACCAGGGACATTTTAAGATCAGCACGGGGTGGATCTACACTTGCCCGGCTTTGCATGGTTCTTGGAGTAGAAAATGTCCAGCCTCAGCGATTGCCTGGCTCGAGGTGACCTGGAGATGAGACAGATGGCAGTCTGGAGATGTCTGTCCCCTGCCTGTGGGGTATGTCACTTGCACGTGATGTTTAACATCGGGATGGTCAGAATTAGGGATCTGAGTCCTGGCCAAAACCTAAACAGCATGCATTAATTTGAAGATTTGTAAGCCAGGCTGCCTGCTTAATAACTGGGATCTGGAGATGGCCATGCCCTTTGTGTGTTGTTCAGTTTTTCTTTCTCTGTGCGACTATTTTTATATGATTCATATAATGGTCATGCAAATTAACAAATTAATGACATTTGTGATTATTTGTCACCCCCAAAATAATATTTTTTCTTTCCTATATCTAAATACACTTGAGGACCTGCAAATTAGGGAATAACACCTGTAAAAGTAGGTTAAGTTCCTTAAACCTGGGGGTGGATGTGACATTAGCTGTGGGCTCAGTACAACTGTTGTATTTATTTTAAAGGAAGCCCTGAGACAGCAGAGACTTCATACTGCTAATGATGTCTGGCAGAAAGGTTACATACTAATATGGAAAATGACTGTATGGAGTACATTCATCTTCTCAGTTCATTCATGGTGCTTCAGGGCATCATAACTGCTGCAGGCATTATCGCCTGTGAATGAGGGACCCCACATCCACCACAAAGCAGTCATCAAACGCTGGATCATAGCACTTGCCCTCCCCTGCGCTGCACCGAGGCCCTTCACGTTGAATTTAGACTACAAGACTCAGGAATGGAACAAGTGTGCTGAAATATCTGAAACAAGAAGATAAATGCCTATCGTCACGATCCTGCATATAGACACCTACTGGCAAGGCAGAATGCCAGAAGCTTTTCCAGTTCACACAGAAAATACCCTGGAAAACACCTTTTAAGAACGTACGAAGTGATTTTGCAGAGGCAAGTAGCAATGAAAGCCATGTCAGGAGCAGGCACGCAATACACTCCAAGGGTTTCAAAAGAGCCCCATGCTCCGTATCATCAAAAAGCTGCAACAAGGATCAAGAAGAATTAAAACTGATGATGTGACAGAAGTAATCCACCTTGCAGCAGAAGGTCATTATACCCACCTTCTCTATTGAAGTCATTTCAGCTCTGAGGCCTGAGCTAAAGCTCCCTGGCCTGAAAATGCTTCTAATTAGTGTATTAGCATGAAGATGACTGAGACCTGCATTTACTCCTACACAACCATTTCCAGGGTGTTTGCAGGCAGGCTGTAGGTTCAGAAGCTCCTTGTTACCAGTGCTCTGTCTGACAGGCTTAAATGAATTCTTTCTCAAAAAAATTGCTTAGCACAGACAGAAAGAGCTCACCTCTGGTCTCAGACTGGTATAATGGAATTATGCTCAAGTAAAATCAATGAGACACTAGAATTAGATACAAATGCTGATAATCAATATGTATATGCATGAACACACACATCCCTAAATTATATAAGCTTAAGCAAAATAAAAATTGTTTGAAAACAACTAATTAAGTTAAAAATAATAAATTCTAAGTAAGTACGTTATTGCTATTAGAATTTATAAAAGTCAGTTTAAAATGACAATGCTTGCTGATGAAAATTTGCTTCATAAGAGACATTTACAAGTACTGTCAATCCATGCGTGACTAATGTGCACACATGAGTCCTGATACATCTGTTAGACTAGTGCAGTCGATAATGTCAAGCTGCAGTGCCATTCAGGAGGCAGCCACTAGGAGAAATAACGCTCTGGAAATCCTCCACACTTCTAGCCTCACACAGCCTGAGCCCTAATAAACTGCAAAGGAAATTAATTTCTGCTGCTGCTTATTGCACTGCCACGAAGTCCTTAAGTCCCATGAAAAGGGAAACATTCATGCTTCTGCGCTTCTCCAAAGCAAAAACTGTTCTTAATAAAACATCTTCATTAACTCCTTCCCTTCCTCTCACCTGTTCTGTATTTCTTAGCTCTGCACCAGGGTTGTCCCAGGATCCTGAAATCCCAGGTCCCTAGGGAGCCAGCTAGGTCAGACTGAGAAGAAGTCAGTCTGTTTCCTGTGGGAGCTATTCCTTGAGGATCAAAAATTGCACCAAAGCAGACACATTTGCAGACTTTCAGTTCCGACAAACAGCATTTTCAAACAGAACTTTATTTCATGTAAAAAATCCAGATAGGCTTTAGTGATGACTAATATCCTCCAGATGATCTTTTTGATGGATACAGGAGTATTCAAAAGCAAAAAATCAAGACACGGCTGGTCAACATGCAAAGCACTTTGAGGGAAATATTAATGTTTTTGTGTTCCTGAAGACCTAAGATGAATTTTGTTCTAATTTTCACTAAAAGGTTTGTGTTGTTTTGTTTTGTTTTAATATGGAATAATTTCTATTTAAAATCAGTTTTTAAAATTTTGGCTTCCACAAGAAGACCACAAAAATGAAAGAATTGTCAGTTCAGCCCACCCAGACAGAAGCTCTTATAGATATCAGGGTACTTAGTCCCTTTGTACAGCATCCCTCTTCCCTAGTTATTCCTAAAATGTCTTATTTACTTAAGCCCCTGTTTTCCCTTACAGAAATATCCATCAGGGTTTAACATGCCGTGGCACCGTCACCAGTCTCTTCCCCCAGTACAGCTTGGTTGTAGCACTGGAAAACGAGGTGAGTCAGTGCAGCACCAGACACGGTGCAAGAAATAAACTTCCAAGCAAAAGGTAAATCGACTGCCCCTGGAGAAGTAAAATGGGAAAGGCAACCTGCAAACACGCTCAGCCTGGAGAGAGCACTGTGCCAGCACCGGGCTTCCCAGCTCTTATTGGCAACAACAATAACAACAACAACAACGACAACAAAATCAACAAAGTGCCTGTGCTCTTTTCTGGAGAGACACAATCAGCTTCTGAGCAAGAGAGCCTAGGACACAAAATGGCAGTGGCTGCTTTAAAACCGTACCTGATTGTTTTGTCTGATGCAGAGCAGGAACTGGCAGTACTTAACAGAGCAGCTTGCACCCAAATGGAGAGGAATTTTTCTGGATGGTATGGTTATAAGACCAGTGGACTGTTTCAAAGGTGAAAAAAAATAATATTAACGCGAACTTTTTCCATTCCAGTTATCTACCCCTAAGTAGAACTGTAAAGAATGAATATTAGGTACAATGCATGCCCCAGAAGGACAAATATTTCATGAAATTGTACCACTTGTTTATACTCTGCAACTGCCCTCCAGGCCGAACAGCTGCCTGATTTCTCTTTTCTTTGTCACCTCTGTGTTTGAAGACAAGTTTTCTGAAATGAAAATCAGAGGTAACAGCTGAGGTGGACATGCTGGCATTTCCTAGGGTAACACATCCTACGTGAAAGCTGCATTCTCTTTCTGGGCCACAAGAAGCTACAATTCACCAACCACAAATGTTGTAAAAGATGGGGGGAAGGAGGACATACGTAGGGGAAAATGAGTGTAGATGGGATGACTGACAGAGACCTCCTGTCAGTTAATAAGTTTGTTTCCCTACAAGTCTGTTCCTCTTCCATCAGATGCTATCACATCGTGGTATTATTTTAATAAATGTCGTCTTCCTGATGACTCTTACAGGAGATTATTTCAGAATTTCACTCCCCAGATGCTTCACAACCTTCGGCTTATTTTGAGTTTATGCACAACATTCATTAACTATTTATATGTGAGACATTGCTGTCCTTTTCTTAAATATCTTTTTTCCTTCCTGGTGTTTGCTTCCGGCACAAATCAGAGGCAATAGTACGTCCTTTTGTAGCCTTGCTTTGCAGGATGAGGTAAGCCAAGCTGTGCTTGTCCCTTCTTTCAGGATAACCTGTTTGTTCTCTTACCTTCCTCCTCAGCCTCCAGTTTCTCCTCTGGTCTGATTTCATCCTCCTCACACAGAAGTGACCAGAACTTCACAAAGCATTGCAGATGGGAAGTCCCTGGGCTGCATGAGGTGAAAGGTAAAAATGCCTGCACATTTTGCAATGGCTTTATCAACACTGATGGCTTCTAGGCATTCAATGACTGACATCTTCAGATTTTTTAGGGGGAAAAAAAGAAAAAAAAAAAGCTATTTTATATACATATATGTTATTCATTCCTAAGTTAAAGACTGCACTATCTACATTAAATTGTATCTATTTCATGTTTTTCCAACTATCAAGATTCATCAGTTCCTTTGTTGGACTCCAAGCTTCCAGCATTAATCCTATTTTTGAGCATTTCCAAATTTCCATTTGCACAGTACTACATTTTGCCAAGTTGCCAAGCTACCTTATGAATAAGTCACTACTGAAAAGGACTGGACTAAATACTAGTGTCCTAAGTAAGTCAATTCTCATTGTCCTCCTGCCTGATGCTTCTTTCAGCACAAACAGTGCCGTCTTTTCTTTCAGCTCTGTGCTCATCTCACGCTTTTCCAACTAGTTCCTATTTTGCCAGTTTAACTGAGACTTTCCATAATAGCAGTATATCAGATGCTTAACTGAAGTCTGGCAGTTTTTACATCTCTCTGTATCTTTCTCCTTTCTCTATCTTTATCTTTCTGCTAAGTATGACTACAATGCCTGAAGATACCCACTTATTATGGCAATAGATTACTTTTAGGAAAACCCTGTTGCATTTTCAGTCTGTTTTCCATTTACTAGTATGAAATACAACTTTTCCATTTATTCTTCCTTTCCAAATTTCCTCTAATGTTCTATTGTCTACTGTCTAGTTTGCTTTGGAGATCAAATCATGGCTCTGTAATTTTTGCCTTTCCCGAACAGAGAAAAAAAGTTAAAAAATGTTAAAAAAAAAAAAAAAGAGCTCCATGAGATTCAACATATGCCAACAACAACCAAAAAAAAAAAAAGGACATAAAAAGTGATTATCTAAAAATGTTAGATGGGAAAGTAAAATTGGAGGGCTCTTACAGGAAATAGCAAATGAGAAAAAAGTTGAGTGATAATTTTCTGAGGAATCTTGAATGATTTACAGAAGAATAATGAAATCAATTGTAAGAGCTATAGTTAATCTGCTGAGCTTATTCAATAACTAATCTCTCTAGATAGCAAAGTAATACTTAATTTCATATAGCTTAAATTTTGGTTTTATTTTAAATTCAATCAGAAGTTTTTGAAAAAATAAGAAAACGTGAAAGCCAAAAGACTGAAAAAATAAAAGTAAAATCGCTAAATGAATGTGTCTCCAATGCGTTGGTTCCAAAATAGGACGAAGTAAATAGACTGAATCAATGAAAATATGAAATATGTATATATTAATTAGCAAATGTGTTAGAAGACAAAATATTGTGAATGGGGACGTTAATGGCTGTTAATATGTATTAACGGGGGGATGTTGGGGGAGGGGGGGGGGGAACAGGCAAACAAACAAAAAAAAAACAACCAGCAAGCCAAGAAACAAACCCTTAGGAAAGAACATGTAAGATTCAGTGGGCAGTATATAATCATCATGGTAAAAAGTAGACATGAAAAACTCATGAATTCTCAAACTGCTACAATAAGGAGAGTCCATCTCACACTAGAGCACACAAAAAAATGGGGGAAATGCCTATGCGTTTTTGAGATCACAGATTGGTTGAGGTGGGAAGACACCTCGAGTTCATCTGTCCTAACTGTATCGGACAATGTTTCTGTATTCCTCCCAGGTTACCCGACATGGCTGCTACCCTTCCTATGTTTTTTTCTTTGTGTTTGAATTTTGTCAGGAGCATCTTGTTCATCCAAGCAGGCCTCCTGGCATTGTTGCATGACTTCCTATCCCTTAGTATGGACCCTTCTTTTGGGAGGAGGTATTCCTTGAATATTAACCAGCTTTATCTGGCCCCTCTTCTCACCAAGACTGTATCCCATGGGACTCTTCCAAGCAGGTCTTTGAAGAGGCTGGTCTGCTTTGCTGAAGCCCAGGTCTGCATAGCTGCTTTCCACTCTCCTCCCTGCCCTCAGGATTCTGAACTCCAGCATCTCATGGTCACTGCAGCTCGAGTTGCCTTTGACCTTCACGTTCCCAGCAAGCCCTTCATTGTTGGTGAGTAGGAGGTCCAACAGATCACCTCTCGTCGTCGTCTTCTCTGTCAGTCAGGTCAGGAAGTTGTCATTGATGTCCTCCAGGAACCTCCTGGATTGCTTATGTCCTGCTCTGCTGTTCCTCCACTGGATAAAGGAGTTTCTGAAGTCTTATTATCTTATATTACCTCTACATATTTTCCAGGATTACAAAAGCTCCACGAGATACGTTCTTCAGACAGCGCGAACAAGTTGTATCATCCACATCTGTGAAATTCAGATGCTAATTAAATTTGTATCTGAGACATACTTCCTGAGAAGACATGGCTTCATGGAGCAGAAGCCTAGAAATTCAAAATATCCACTTAACTTGGTGTGATCATATTCAATAAAAAAGGTGTTCTTATTATTCTCACATGCCTCCTGGATGAGATGCTGGCAAATATTCAGTGATAGGTTTGTGACAACTTGAACTAGAAAGTATATTTGAAATCATAACACTTTCTATGCTACAGAAGCATAGGGTATACTTCCACTCACCATTTCACAGGCTTGACAGCAGGTGATGCTAAGCTATCCATTTACATTTAGAAAAAAAAAAAAAAAAGAACTGATTTCTCTCAGTTAAAATAAATCAAGCTTACAACTTACCACATTGAATAAATAACAGAGTAGTAAAATAAAAAATAAACCAAAATAAAATAAAATAGCATGGTATAGTATATTTCTGTATAACATAATACTTTACACAAAGCAAAAACACTGTAAAAATAAAGTTTCAATCTGAAAAACACCTTAAGAAGCAAAGGTGTGGGTCTCTGGGCACTGTAGAAATTACAGCAGGTACCAAGAGATAATTTTGCTTTATCTCCCTTTCCTTCCTTGCAAATATGTTCTTTAAACAGTTGACATTTCTCCTCAAAATATTATCCATATCTCTAGACAGATGGTGTAATTCCAACCACTACTAATATTATTAATGAAGAGAGTTGGCTCCTTTCCATCAGGAATTCTAATTGATAAAAAATTATTAGTCCTATCATCTAATGGAGGCTTCTTCCTTTGAAATATGTCTGTTCCTGTGACATATGTCTGCTCTTCAGGAATATTTCCAAGCATAATAGTAACAAAAACGCATTTCCTACATTAATTTATACATATATATATATATATATATATATTAGCCCCATAGCCAGTATCTTAAAGGTGCTTTTTCAGTGCTGTGTGCATTTGTACTTTATCCATGAACTAGTGTGTTTTAAAAGCAGAACACAAAAGGTGAAACTAGTAATATATAACTTAAACAAAGAGGAAAAATCTATTGAGGCAATGATTCCCCGCAGACTGTTTTTTTCCAGTGTACCAATTCTTGCAATTTCATCATACTTTTCACAGTATATGGTGTTTTGCTTAAAATAACAACTACTTGTGTGAGGAACTTGTATGAGAATCTCACCTTTCATTAAAGTGTCTTACGATTCATTGCTGCAAGGAAATGTTCAGTAACATGCTGCGTGGCCAGAAGGACTCAGAAATTGGAGGGCAGATGAAGAGAGCATAACAAATATTTCATAAATCCCTTTGTTTTACCCAGCTCTGTGGTTCTGTGAGCATGAGGAATGATATTTGAATGGGAGATTCTGGATCAGATTCAAAATAACATTCAAAATCGCACCTGATAATTTTTATTTAGAGTAGATTTATGACCAGATATAAGTACATTTCCTTCACTTTAAACTAAATGTATTTATTAGTTCATTTGAAACATATTACTTACCAGACTACAATTTATAAAAAAAATTGAATTGAAAAGAAAAATGCATTATTGTTATCAAAGTTTTGATTGGACTGGGCTGAAGAAGTAATCAGCATCTGCAGCTGGTCATACTGGCATCTGATATCTCTTCTGCAGGTTCAGGAAGCCCACAATCTCCCTTTGTCACAACAGTTTGGAAAATCACCGTATTCTGACAGACCCGCCGGGAATCTGGACGTTTAAGGAAAAGAAGCAACGAGCTCGGGGTTGACAAGAAGTGTCCAGGTACCACACAGTGTGCTCCTGTTTCTCTCCATGAACAAGTCCTGGAGATGCACAGGCCAAGCTGACACATCCCACACCTCCACTGGGTTGGGGATGATGCCCCAAAGACTGTTTCACCTGGGGACAACTACCATGCAGCTGAAAATCACCCTCCAGCAGAGGAGGTTGTGACGTGTCTGTGCAAATGATAAGGGATAAGCCTCAAAAGAACGTCCAGAGGACACCTGCAGCACCAGGGGTGAAAGGAGAAGTCCAGCAGCCACAGAGGTGGCCCTGGGAGGTAAGAAGCAAGTAGCAAATGAGGTCTTCATGTGCACATTATTGAGAAAATTTAACTAGTAGAAGCACTTTCACATTTGCCTGCAATAAGTGATTGGATAATACCTGGTCCAGCCAGTGGGAAATAACTGGTCCAGATCCTACCCAAAAGCTTAGTATAACTTCATTGATACCTTCATTTCCCAGTCACGCTGACTGACATTTTGGTTTGGCATCCCCAGTAAAATTCACTTCTACTTATTACTCTGTAACACAGAAGCCAGGATTTTAAATGGCTGCAGAAGAAACTATCTTCTGCAGTCACTGTGATGTTCTGAGGGCTCACATGGCAAGCTGCATTTGTCATTGTGGAAAAGCTGTGAGCTGTGGTTGAAAATACATTTTTAATTTTAATCTGGTGCTTCTGAGCCTTTTATGTTATCAGCTACCATCCTGCTGACAATTTGTATAATATGTGGCTGTGGCAGCAGAAGAGGTCAATAACAGAAATTATAAATCCATTTTTTTTCTGCTTAACTCCTTCATTGCACCTCTTTCTGCATATTTCTACCACCACAGCAGCCTGCATTACTTGCACCGTGGCAAAGCAGGTAGGTGCCACGTGCAAACCCAATGCTGAGGTTACTGCACAAGTGGAGACTCCCTCTGCAGACTGCTGGTTGCAGAACCCCAGCTCTGCTTTGGAAGAAGGGAGGTTGTTTGGACAGCTTTTTAAGGAGGCAGAAATCTACCCCCTGTGCTTATTTCTGGAATCACTTTCACTGGAACAATCATCTTTATTATTATTCTTTCATATCAGTGCTAAAGACCTCTTCAGATCCATGAGGCTAAGCCAGTCATTCTGAATTTGTTGCCTGAATAGCGTTCTGACTTTTGAGAGTTGCAGGTAGTAATATAGATTTCCTTGAGCTGATGAAGGACAAAACTTCAGTGTGCCTACCGTTTTTTTTTTTTTGCTTACTACTGATTTTATATGGGCCATTGCACAAGGTACTGCGTGGAGTTAGGTGATCAGCCAAGACTGTTCTCTTATTGCTCTAAGGCTCCTTGTGGTTCCTCTTGTCTAGGCAGGGCTCCCAGGGCTTCCCCAGAAGTTTTTGGGACTGACTGCATCTGCAGTGGTAATAAATTGTGTTGTATCTATTGGCTACTGTGTGGATCCTTGCCAACCCTGGACTCTGGACCTCCGGTCCCAAGCAGATATCCACGACTGCTGGAAGATGGATATCACATTAGTAAGCACTGCCTGAGTGCAGGAGGAGTTGACCCATGTTACTCACAATTTTTACCATAAAGCACAGAAACATCTACCCTTCAGCTGTGATCTTTCACAAGCGGTGCAGCTCCTGCCATTGGCATTGGGCACTTGTGTGCGGTCGCAGTGGAAATGACATGCCCTGGGTGTGATCTTGTCAGCTACTCGAATCTGAATACCCCCAAATGGGGATCACACTGCTGTCGCCATCTGCTGCAGTGGGAAACTTGCCTTCAGCAAATCTGTGACAGGTCACAGGGCCTCAATGCCTCAACAACACCTTAATGGTCCTCTCATACCTATTTCTTTCATAGCCCATGGGAAATACATAGAGGGCTCTTCCAAGACCCCAGCGCAATCTCATTTTTGCTAATTTTTGGGCACTGATGGCTAAAGTTGGCTGAAGAATGTCTGCCACACCAGGGTAATCCACATGAACCAAAACAACCACAGAAATCTAGCACATGGACCAGACTACAAATCATTCATAGTCTCGCATGTAATACTAAACAGCACAGCCAACAGTGCCCTGCATTCAGCAGGTCCTCAGGAAAAAAGTAGCCTATACCAGCTGGCCACAAACAATTCAATGCAATTATAAGATTCTAATATTCTTTCCAGCAAATCTAAGAATTATTGTATTTGGAAGAAAAGGATTTGCTGTTCGTCTGGAAAGGGACCGAGGTGAAAAGAGAGTAACTGGATTTACTGAAGTTGCCATCCAAGTTTCCAGCATGGTTGGCAAAGTGAATTTCCTCAGCTGTAGAACTCTGGCTGCACACCGTTACAGGACCAGAATTCACTTAGGACTGCAGTGGAGCCTTCAGTATGGGTTTTGAAGACCTTTGGTTTAATATTCAAATAAATGTTTAAACATTCATGTCTTTCCTTCAGCTGACAGACCTATCGTGGATCACACTGGTAACAGATTTATAGCCTCTCTGAAAATGTGCTCTCCGACGGCTGCACAAGAATAATACTTTGCACTTTGATGATATATTTCTTTTTGAGATCTCAGAGCACTTTGCAAGTGCGCAATAATTAGTTAAGCCTCACAACAGGCCTCTTCAGGGGGTAGGCACTGTGTTATTATTTCCATTTAACAGATGTTTAAAATGAAGTATGGCGATGTTAATTTCCAATGTCAAACAGAAAAGGCACGGTTGCGGTGTGCTACAGACACAGTCACAGCAAAGGGGACACTTATGCCAAGCATTATCATCTCCAGCACTTTATAATGCTTAGCATGAAATGAAGCCAAAGTAATTGCTAGAATTTCAGCCTGTGCCTGCTGTCCTGGCAGTGTGGATGGAAAGTCTTTGTGTAATGAAGCCAGTGTGTAAGGTTCCGTCTCCCACGGTGCATAGGTAAAGGCTCTATTTTGTGCACTTCACGGCATGGGGAGCCCAGCTTGCTGGAGGCCACTTACCTTTATGAATAGCACAGCGTGCAGCAGGAGTGGCTATTTTGCCAGCAGCACTTGCTTCTCAGGTGATCTACTTTACTCATTTCCAGCATGTCTGAGAAGTTTCTTGTAAATGCTCTGGCCTGAGCAGCATCTAGGCACTGCTAATGACATCCAGCAAAGAGGAAGCCTTGCCATTTCTGCAGCTCAGGCACAGCTTGGGCGCGCTGCAGGTGGCCAAGCTCCACGTGGAGCCAAACACTGTTCAGCTGAGCAGAAGCAGCAGGAAATGCTGAGATCTTCAAATCACCCACAGAAAAGGGCCAGAAGTAGTGACACCAAGGTTGTGGCATGTAGAAAAAAGTGCAAGAGATACCTCACAGTCCCGGATGCTATTAAACCAATCGATTTGTCCATTTCTCTAAGCAAGGACAGGGAAGAAAACAGACTGGCCAGAGAGCTGAGGAGACAAACCAGAAGACACAAACAATCTCATCTCTCAATGAGATCTACTGGAATCGCAAGGATATACAAGGGATGAACAGATGATAAAGGAGAAATGATTGACTTTACTCAGTAAAAAAAAATAAAAAGCAAGAATGATGGAATTCAAGGTTTGCTGCAATTAGTATCCGTTCAGTCTAAATGAATTGCTCACTGCAGTAATAAATTCAGGAACTGTTGCTTTCAGCCTGCCCTTTTCACAGGCAAGCGACACAGAGATGGCACCAGCCCAAGGCAAAACCTGAGATTATGAGCTTTTTACACATTACTGGGTATCACAGTGTAGCAAGCTTGTGTTTTTCTAATCTTTCCCTCCTTTTCTTCTCCCTGCACCAGATACTGCCGTAATAATGCTCTCCCTAGTATGTCAAATGCTCTGCAGGCTCCAGAAAATACATGTTCTTGGTGAGAAATGAACATGATTTCTCAGCCAGAGTTTGAACCTGAGAGGATTATGAAATGGGACTAGTTCTTTCAGAGTTTCCCAGGCAATTAAGCACATATGAGCTCTTTTCCCACCAAACCTCTCCAGGTTTTCCCAGCACCCTGAATTTGCTTTATAAAACTTCCAGAAGGGTCTTAGAAAGCTTAGAAAAAAGCACAAGGAAGGTACCACAAATTGCAACAGGATAAAATAAAGTAAAATAAAATGGATGGTAAAAGAGTGAATGTGGACTGAATTTCCACCAGAACTGCAGTCATCAGTGTAGACATGCTGCATCACTGCCTTTCCACCACTTGCATTATCAGTGATTCTCTTTTGTGGTGCAGGCAGACTCTGAAGGAGCTTTGTTTGAATCTCTTTATATTAATGTGACTAGAGAAAAAAAAATCCATAAGCTATATAAATGTCTTCTTCTTCTCTTCTTAAATTATTTAATTTCTGAAAGCAAGAAAACCGTGTAGCAATCAGACAAGAACTCAGCAAGCCATTAAATACCATTAGTCTTTCATCTTTTAAGCCAGTCTTGAATCATAGAATCTGAGAAAGTGAAGATAAATCAAGCCAATCCTCTTGCTGCCTGGCACAAGATTATTCTCTAGACAGTAGTGCTTTTTTCAGTGTAACACTGATTGTATAGTGAAAAGGGGTTTTCACCACTTCCTTGAGACAATTACTGTATCATTAGAAGGACAACTCCTCTAGGAATTTTTTTCTTTATCTGTATCTTACGTAAGTTTCATTGCATCACTTCTGATTTTGTTGTCTCACACAGTCCTCACCAGTAGCCACCATTGTTTCTCTTGAAGCTGTAAATTTGATAATAAAAGGTGTTAAAAGCTGCTACAGTGATTCTTCATGGGTTACTTACTTAATTTGAAAAGTAAGTGATAATGTGCTAGTTGTCCAAGTCCAGTAATGAAATTTTGTAGGAAAATGTTGAAATGGGAAATACAAACATTAATATACAAGAAAAAAAAAAGAAATATTTTGACGTGTTCTATTGGTAGTTTCCATCCTAGCATCTGAGTGTGCTAGCCTTTGTTTTCACTAATCTGATATGAAAATTGCTTGAAATGATTGCAAGGTCATATCCTATTGGGGCAATCAAATGCTAAACTTCTGTAATATTAATGTAACATGATAGGAAATGGCTAATACTATGGACAGTTGCTAATTTGTTATGATGGGTCAGGTAGATAAAGTCTATATTAGTTTTGCATACTTTTCTGAGCTGTTTTTACTTCTTTTTACAAAGAGAATGGAAGGTGACACAAGGACAAGGATGCAGAGGTTGCTGATTTCCTTGAATGCCCTTGAATGCCTTTTCTTGTAAATTTTATGAATTCAAGTAATATTCCTTGGTCAAAATCCTACCAAATTCAGTGTGAGCTGTTCTGCAGTTGTATTATTGCCTTCACTTAAGGTCACTGAATCAGTCCCTTAAGTATCTCCATGTTTACTTGGAAAAGATGGCTGTCAAAATCAAAGATATGATTTTCATGCTTAAGAAAGCTCTGTTTATTTGCAGAATATCATAGGCCACTATCACACTGAGTTATGATTTTTTTTTTTCTACAGTCCTGGAGAAGCTTTTGTGAGAATACAGATATTTTTATTTCCATATAGTGGAGTAGCATGGATTTTCTTTCCAAGTCGTTTTGACTCTTAGTCATGCCCAGAGAGAGCTTTCTGGTTTTACAAATTTCAGATAAACGGTAGCTGTTCATGCTTCTGGGCAGGCAATGGAAGTTACTTATCTGTGCTTACACTTTGTGGTCAGGAGATTAAAGAGGTTTCTTGGTAGCCTGCAGTTAAGTTCTTTCTTATAAGCTTTGAGGTGAGTGTCTCAGCCACTTATCAGAACATTTAATTCTTTATTTTCTTCTTCTCTAAAATCTTATCCCAAACATTTCAGATACCATGTTTTGTAATTTAGAGAAGAATTTACGTAGCCTACATCTGTGAAGGACAGGCTCACTGTCAGTCTACTGCCCCAGAAGAGGTAATGTACCTTGGTTAGCAGGGACATCTTCATCTGCTTCCCAAAGTAAAAAACCTCCTGATCCAGATGATGAAAAGGACATTTCCAAAGGGAAATGCATATTAACAAAGAGAAGGCAATTATGATCCTCAGCACAGGCTCAGTCCTTGCTGTATTGTGGGCTGTAATCTTCATTCTGCAATAGAAAGCTCTTCTGAAGAACTGGAAATGCAAGGGAAAAATTAGGGCAAGGTTTTCCATCCTGTTCAGGCTGCTGGAGAGCAGAGTGCAGGAGCTGACTAGTTAAAAACCGAGTGGCATTTTAGCACTGTAAGAAGGGGCTACTCCTTCCCTCCACACCTGAATTTCTGATGGAGATATATGCATCAGAGAATGGAGGGCTTGGGGGTGCGTGGGTGCGTGATGGTTCTTTGAAAATGGACAATCTGACTCATTGTGCTAAACAGGAGGGCAGGCATAACCCTGAGGTCTGACAGCAGCACAGTATTAAGTGAGGAAAAATAAACCCTTTGCTACAAGAGACATTCTGACTGCCAGGCAAGTGGTGGCTTTTTATTATTTTCAAGGGCTAAGCACCAGGTGACTCCCAGTAAAGCAGTGCACAGAAAAAGATCAAGTGCTCTAATGTCCCCAGATGTTAATGGGACTTAGGCATTTGTCTGCCACTGTACATTAAAATGTCTTTCTTTTTGCACTTTTTTCCCACTCAAAAACACTTTTACTGCCACGAAAAGCTAGGCATGAAACTGCTGCTTTGAATAATGCAGTCTGTGTATTTGGTAATACAGTTTTAGAAGACCACATAAACTAAGGCCAATTCCTATTAATTTATTCCCATTTAACTTCTAGACTCCATCTTCCCTAAATACACTGGAAATTGCATGAGTGAGTGCACACGAACATAAAAGCTTGAAAAGTTAAGGGCAAAACACTGCATTTCAGAATGCCTGAAATAATTGATTTTTTAAGTGTTATTTATTTCCTGTGCTCTTTCACTTTTTTAGTCTAATTCTTATTTCTCTCTCTCTCTCTCTTTATGCTTATTTTAAAGCCTGTAAGATTTTTTTTAAAAGTTACGTTTAAGGTGGCAACACTAAGTTCTAATGTTTATCTTAATGTAGCATTTCTTACCCTGAAAAAATCTTTTTATTCCAAGATGACATTATCTACGCTTTACAAAATTATTAGGATAATTTTTTGGAAGGCTTGGCTTTGGACTTCTAGCCTTGATGCTTTTACTTTTATGGAAAAATAAATTTACCTCAATTGGCTCTTAATGCCATCTGAAGAAGGGAAAAAGTAGCTGCCAGACACCAAAATAATCTAGGTTGAAATTAGAATATATTTCATAGAGACGTGAACTGGCTAACCTGAATTTAGGATAGTGCAAGTATTTTCACACATTTTATCACTACCTGAAACATATCTCAGACGGGCTTTAGAAAGAGCCTGAGAGTTGTTCTCATGCACTCAGTACTGTTTACAGAAAACAAGATATACTGTGCTGCTGACTTTTGTGGGGCTCTTTGTAGATGTTTCCCGTATCAATAAAACAAATTAACTGAAATAACAGCTGTGCTAGTTGCAGGCAAGCTTAAAAAGCTGAGACTCTTGTTTAGGTTTTTGAAATGCCAGTGGACTCAGCTAATTACCACATGCTGTCACAGTAGGAGCAGCCAGGTCATGTTATCAAGACCTTTGTTGTCCAAAGGCAAAGGAAATAACAGAAGGGAAATACTCAGCACCTGAAATGCACACTGCAGGCAGCAGATGCCAAGCCCAGCCCCTTCCCTCCCCAGCACCAGCCTGACACCTGAGGCAGAAGAGCGTACTCAGATCTGACAATTAAGCCCCAGGCACTCAGAGACACTCTCGCTTGGGATTAATTTTTACGCGGTTCTAAAAGTGCCTCCCTCTTGGCATAAAGGGTTTTGCAACTTGTTTGCGTGACACATTTTGTTATTCACTCCACTCCATTCAAATTGAAGGATCCAAGCGTCTCTTTCTGCCCCCGAGACATCACATCACTGACGAGGACTCGTCCTGGTTGGAGATGCCCTGCCAAGAGCCATTCCCACCAGCCAGGTCCTCCTCCTGGCCATGGTGGGCTGAAGGTGGACAAACTCAGGTGAAGCTGGTGGAGCTGTCCCAGAGCAAGAGCCCCTCGCGATCGGAACCAAGCCCTGTGAAATCACAGAAGTCAAGTCAGCTGAGAAAAGAATTTGGGCTAAAAAAAAAAAAGGAAAGAAACTAAAAATACCATCAACATGAGGGGGAAACAACATAACTGAACATATTATTCTTTATCCTGATTTTTGTTTTCTTTTTTTTCTGAATGATCCGAATTTACCATGTACTTCCTGAACATTGCCAGGCTTTTCAGTTCCCTCAGAGGGAAATAAAATTTGCCGTTAGTGCGATCCATTTGCTTGAAAATCCATGCCCAGGAAGGAAAGAAAGGCATGCTCTGCCTTCCTTTTGACACATCAGCTATGACATACACAAATCACAAGCTTTAAATTTCCACAATCACATGCCCCATTATCAGCCACACCAATAGTAGAGCAAGCTCAAAATAAAACTGCTTTGTTCCACCCGGGAGCTCAATAATATCCCTTATAAATCAGGGTTGGTTGTATGGTTTCTTGCAGACATCCCCCAGATCGGCTCTGTGAAAGGCATTGACCATCCATACCACTTTCTTGCCTCTTTGTATCCGAAGAGTTATGCTGCTCTGGGGGGCAGGAGTGGGGGACGAGGAGAAAAATTTATGGGTTATGAATATTGACACAGAATATATTCTTTGTTTATTGAGGTCTTGTTTACATAAAAGCTCTTCACAGTCTACCCCCTAAGTCTGGAGGTCCTAAACCAGTGTCAGTGAGCTGTCTGGGCACTTTTTCCCACGTACTGCGCCAACAAAAGCGAACCATTAACGTTTGGCCCTTCAAGCTAGCGCGGCCCAAGCCTCCGTGGCAGGACGTCTGCCCGATATGTAAAATAATGGGATGAATGGATTCCTTGGAAACAATGATAACAAGACCTGGCTGAGCTAACTGTGACAGCATGTGGTAATTTTCCAGCCCGCTGAGCCTGTAAAGAGAGCTGGAGCACAAAGCCCGGGCTGTGGGGCAGGTTGGTCTGAATGGCTGCAAACAAGTGAAGAATATCTGATGATGTCATACACACAATTTGACAGATGGGGCAGGGTTTTTTGTCTGTTTTGTTTGGATTGTGCGTGTTTATATATATGTATATATTTAAACTTGAACTTAGCTGCTTATTTTCCAATGCATTTGTGTGCTACGAGTTGCGTGGAAATCCACACCTGCGTTAACACCCCTCGCAGAAACGCTGTCATGTGTTGGGTTTAACAACCTAATTTCCTGGTGAAAAATGGTGTGGGCTTGTGTGGTGGCTGCTCTGGGGATGGCAGGAGAAAGTTGCTGTGGAATGATGCATTATCTCTGTGCCGAGCCCTGGGACTGTGTTGTGAACCTCGCTCCTCTGAATCGTAATACATGCCTTGAACGGCATAAAGAGGTAATGTCGCTGCCTCAGCCTAGTCATTTCCTCAGAGAAATGGACAACCAGAGGTATCTAAACTGATTGCTAATTTTGGCTTGGTGTCAGGGAATAAAATGAGCTAAAACATGTCCGTTTGCCCGCTAAACTGTTACAAAATTGGCCTGCGTTTTTCTGTGAGGCTATGCAACGGTAAATAGGCTTTAGGCGTTGTCAGTGCACATCAGTGTGTACACGTGATAATGTGGTTGTGTGCCTTCAGGATCATCTTTCCTAACTACATAAATGTAGTTAGGAAAGAGGTAATACAGCAGAATTAATTGCTGTCATTGATAAGGCTCCTTACAACTTCACAGACAAACACATTTGGAAAGACAATTCCAGCTCTGTGTTTGCAGTTGAAGTGATAGTACAGGTATAGAAAACACACTTTTGAGTTTTTTTTTTTTACCACCTCTGAAAGTGGATTAGACTTTTCATATGTCCCAAGGGAGAGATCCTACACAGAAATTTTGAGCATATTTTGATTGCATCTTTCTCTTTCCCACTCAGTGCTATTTATCTTTTTGGCTGTGAGCTCTCTGAGACAGCACCCAAAGCACGGTGAGATGCTGACAATAGGAAGAGAGCAGACATACATAAACACACACACTGCAAAAAAAGAAACACACGGGGATTTTTTCTCTAAGCCTGACACTGTTAGCTAAAGCTAACACACACACAGACACTGTTTTTAAATGACTAAGCGTAGCCTGAGTAAACAAGTCAGAAGGCTACATTTTGAGGGCTCTGTTTTCCTACTGGCTTTCAGGATAATATTTCAAGCAGAGAAACTGTGGAGAGGGATAATTTTTATCACAGCTTGAAATTTTTGTTACCAGTGATGTGTATTATGTCTATGTCTTTTCAGCAGCCGAGGTTTCAGTCCCTATTATATTAAACTCTCTGCAGACACACAGTAGCTGGCAGGCTCTGACCCAATGAGTTTTCAGTGTAAGAGACAGACTCAATACAGGGACAGGCTAAAGGTTCCTCTCTAGCACCCTTAAATCCCTCCCATCCATGCTAGGATAGAAGTGCCATGTGTTTCTTAGACTGGGGACAAGGACTTTGACCATCTACTACATAACTTAAATTTCAGGTTGATTTTATTGCTAGGGAATGAATTTCTGGCTTCATTTTGCTGTGTTCCATCAGTAATATGAAGTAGCATGTTTGCAACATTGAAACCTCAGCAATCAGAAAGGAGAGCAGAAAACCAAGGGCTTTCCAGCACCTGCTCTGAAGCCATACAGGAATATTTCTGAATATCTGCAAGATTTGCCTTTACGTTGCTCCCTGAGTTACAGACAGAAAGCTTCCAAGTGATGGTAGTTATGATTTGCCACCTTTTGCTTAATACTTACAGCCAAGACCTTTCCACCTAGGAAGTCTCTCTCTGCTGTTCAGAGAATTAGCAAAATTCTGACTTTGGGAAGTTTCTCTTTGGATTTTTTATTTTAGATTTCACTTTTTGGTCTAAGTGAGTACCTGGAGGAGAGCAGCCTGCACTAAAGGTTCAGCAGCCTCTGCTCTTTCAATGCAGATGTCAGGACGTGTGAGTGTTTATATCCCAGAAGCTCCCAGGCAGCCCTGAAACAAAATAAGAACATGTGAGTCATTGATTTCTTTATTTTTTCTTTTTTTCTTTTTTTTTTTTTTTTTTTTTTCCTGGTGAAAAATTCATGCAGCTATTTGCAAAGAGCCCACAGAATGGAACTATGGAAACTGAGGATTTAGAATTTGCACAGTTGGGTTACCGTGGAGGATGTATGATGGTGACTTCAGGCTGCACACGGTTCTGGTGAGGTGAAAGTAGTGCATTTTGTCTTAACAGATGTGCCTTGTTTCATCAAGGAAGCATTTGCAGTGGGACATTAAATGACTCATCAAGTCACGGTTGATAATTTTATAATTAAAAAGCATTTTTTCATGTCTGCATTTTTGAGCAAGGAACTGTATCAAGTGCTTAATTTGTAATTGAATTAATGAATTGCTTATATCATTATTTTGAATTATGCAATTCTAAGTAATTTTTAATGTTGATAAATAAAACATGATACAAGATAAAACTAAAAACTGTAAATTATATCTATTTTATTATGTCAAATAAAGAACTATTAGTTCTAAGGAAACTGAAGAATAAAGATAAATTTGTATGGTTTTTGCATGTTATAGATGCAACTTTGCTTTAAAGGAGACACTCAGAATCTCCATTGGACATAGGAAATTTAATCCCATGTTTGTCTAAACTGACTTAATATGAGCCAATCACTTTTCTCCAGAAGATAAATATTGGTTCCTGCTGACTCTATTTCTTCTGCAAGTAAATGCATGCATTACCAAGTCTGTAGCATTGTTCCATACTTTTTGTATACTCTTCTAGTTCTTCTATTTCATTTGCACATGATCAAGCATTTGACCATGTGTGTACAGGCATTTTGCTTATATCTCAAAAATGGCCATTCCTTCATTTCTGTGCTATGCTGCAGCAGCAGGGTCCTTGCCATCCCATCACTTTGACATTGACATCTCTACTCCTTACGTCTTGGCAGAGCAGGCAAATTTTGGCATGTGTTTTAAGAGCTCTGTGGCTTTCCCCTCTCCATCTGCAACTTCTCCAAACTGCTGATTTTAAAGACAACAATAAAAGCATGTTTAGTTTTGTTTTGTTTTTTTAAAAAGGTAATTTAAAATTTAAAATAACATTCTTCTTTTCTGTATATCTGAAGCATCTTAAAGCGTTTTTTGTTTTCTTTTTTCTTTTTTTTTTTTCTTGTCTTTTTGTGGTTGTTTTTTATTTCCCTAATAAGCAGCACACAAAAAAAAAAAAAAAAAAAGAAAAAAAAAACACTAAATTACAATTTCACCCTCATGTAACCATAAAGCCATGATTCTGATCCTGTAAGCCAAGGGTCTGGACCCAATCCTGACATACAGGATTTGGTTACAAAGAGAAGTCTGAATCTGAGATCTCTTTCTGGAAGGATATGCATTGTGATAATAGTTAGTCGAGTCATTCTTACATAGCAATGCAGCTACATTTTTAATGTAGAGTTCTCAAAATCCAAGTTGATTACTTGATTTTCAGTCTGTAAAGAAGAAGAAAAAGGATATATGGCTTTGTTTGTGCATGAAATTGGTTTTAAATCAATTAAACTGGTGAAAGCCCCTATGCAAACACACTTAAATTGGTTTACATCTGGCTTGTATTAATTTAACTTCATTCAGTTCTCACCAAATCAATGCAAATGTATAATTAGCTTAATGGCTCTTGCTCTTCCAGAACAATAGTCTTTCATTCTCGACAACAGGGAGCTGTTGTCATTTCCTGCAGATTCCAAAAGAGGCGTCAAGCCTCGTTCATTTGATCACTTTTAGTATTTCACTGTGCCTTCCTTTGACCGTGTAGGGGCTGCTTGTATGTGTTAAATAATCGAAAGTGGCAGGCTGTGAGGCCAGGTGCAAGGTAACCCAGAACAAGAAGCTTTTCTGCATTTTTCTGGGCTCATATTAAAGAATGCTCAAAGCCGCAGACAGAGCAGGTCACTCACACCAGCCTCTGGGTATTTTCAGATGTTATTTTCTCCATATAATCTCCAACATTTGTCACTGGTCAAACAATCTCGGGTTTCCCTTTCTCAGGCAGTAAGTCAGTTCATTAATAGATGTGGGACTTGGCTATTTTTTCTGCCTGTTGAAGTAAGCATTTCTTGCTTCTGAGTAAAGTCGTGACCTGTAGATTTGTCTAGGCGGATAACAACCTCTGAGATCCTTCCAGCAGAGTTATGAGATGTTTGCCTTATTGCCTTGTATTCACTCCCCTGAAATGTTTGCATTTAGGAACATGCTTATTGCTGGGACAGATCCTGACAAGTGCTTTGGAAATTTCCAAGTACCATCAGTGCCCATGGGAGAAAACAGACATGTGCAGACCGGGTGCCCTGCTTGAGCTCCATGGGATCCAGCCTTGGACTTGACCAGAGGTCTCAAAAAGAAAAACATCTTTCACATGAAATAGATTACACATATTAACTCTCTGCTCCAAACCTTCTTGCATGTTTGATTTCTGTAGCACACTGTTCCTTAGGGAAAAACAGGAACAATGCAGGAAATATCCTGTAGGACATTTTTTGTGTAATGGATTGGGTGTCACCAGGAGAGTGGCTGAAGCCAGTGAGTTCATCCCAAGGCCTTGGGAACATCACAAATTCACAAAACCAATGAAGCAGCTTTCAGTTTCATCAAATGCAGTCATTATGCGAATTCCTTTTCTATAAATCATCCCAATGATATTTTCAATGGCGATTCAATATAAACCTACTTTTCCAATCAGGCATATCTGTGGTATGAAACACCGAAGAAAACCATGAAAGCTGCTTTTGTTAATTCACTCTGGAAATATAAATAACTGGACCAGTAGTCAGTTGCCTCTGACATGGGAGATCTGCTGGAGAAATTAAGATGCCAGTGGACAGTCTGAAATATTCACTAAATTACATACTGCAAGCTCTGATGGGAACCACTCATACATTGTTTGAAATGACCGGCAACTGAGTTAGAATTTTTTGGCCAATATTGACCTTGTCCTTCTAAGCTATAAATTTCTATAAATGAATGCATTTTTCTGAACTGTCTACATTGTTCTAACCAAGAAAGTTAAAACTCAAAATCCTATTTCCACTGTGGAAAATAAAATTAAGTTTCAATTGGAAATAAATGCTGTGTCAGGAAAAGAGTGAGCAATATGTGATAGCACTTCTTCTAAGTCATTTGCTTTTCTAACCTTCTTTTAAAATGTTTTCCCCTCATATCATCCCCTATTTAATAGCCTCCGTCTCAGACACCTGTTAGATAACATGTCACAGCATACCTAAAAAAAGGCAAGGGACAAACAATTGATGAGGCAGTTGGTGATCATTAAGATCAATCCAGAATTGCTCTGAATTCAGGAACTTGCATACATAAGTATCTTCATACACATGATATGAACCAAACATGTTTAATTGTATAATATATATTTTTTTCTATATATATATATACTTAAATGAAGGATTACAGATACAAATGTGTTCCATCCTTAATCAAAAAGGAATATTAGAAGTTTTGTTACAAAATGGTGTCTTGAGACCATCATTAGTTATTATTAATTTTCTTCTTCAGGAGCAGAACATGCCAGGTAATATGGGGTTTTTGATGCTAGCATATCGTGCATACCAGGTGATTTCAAACTCTACACAAACATACACAAGTATATACACAGAGATACACAGGCAGAGAGCATTGCCTCTCCCACAAAGGTGATGTGTAGAATATACAGAAGGTATATTATTAACTTCCATATCAAATTTGTATGCAAAAGGTAGTGCATGATAATGTGCTGCCTGATAGGTCTCAAGATTTTTTGTGTGTGTATCATTTAAGTAATACAGATGTTCATTAGCTTGTTCTATTTCTGTCTTATCTTAACTTTCTCTTACAGAGAGATAAATTCACATATACACAATAACTTTTCTTACTATCAAGGAAAGGGAGCATAACATAAAAACATAGATTATATTTCTAAAACTGTCTTTCCTTTTGGTTTTCCTCAAATTATTCATTAAAGGTGTCATTCTTCAAGATGACCTATCCAATCAACACAAATCTGTTAAATTTAACAGAAAAGAAAGCTTTTATCCAGGCAGGAGGCTACTCGTGCTCTCATAATACGGTTTTGCAAGGATGTGTTTGTTCGTTTGCTTGTTTGTCAATGGCAAGATTTACAGTAGCCCACATTTGGCATTCTGGATTGAGGATCCAAAAGATAAATATCATATGAGCAGTATGTGACTGCTTGATGACCTTTCTGTATTTTCAGTGTAAGCTCAGCATTGTCTTATCTCTGTCAGAATTATATGATTGTTTTCTGATAGTCTTACACACTGATGTCAGCAGAGGATACTGTGACTGGTGTGACAACACTTTGAAATTTTATCTAAACCAGATTTAAAGCTACAGCTTTCCAACTTTATTTCTCTTCTTTTCTAATCAAATTTTAACTGGATAACACTTATGCCTTCCTATTGACTGAGCACAGACTGACATCTTCTTCTGCAATGAGAAGACGGCAAAAGTAGATGGGGAAAAAAATCACTTTATATGTATGCAAACCATTTCACTGGAACCCTGAGTCTTTAGAGAAGGTATAATCGTCACAGATGGCGCACTTAAGGCTGTTAATGTATAAAGCCTTGCCTGCTGTGCGTTACAAGGCTATAATTTTCATCTTGGGGTTCCTTCCTATGACTAAACAGCTCAACTCAGCTCTTTCAGTTTATGACATCAGAGAAATCCTTGGCAAAATTATAACCTTGGGAATACCCTGCAGATGTTTTTATTTCTATGTACAGACTCAAATTACTTGCATATCACTTCAGTGCAAGTTAACTATAAGTAATAAAATGACATAATATTTGCCTTATATATAAGAACCGTTTCATTGGGTTATGTGGTTCATGTCAATATCAATAGTTGAAATGAATGTGGTGTTAACCTCTGTGCTTTTTTCCAGCCAGCTTTCTTCTGTAGAATAAGATTCATGTCCCCAGCAAGCACGCACAGTAGTTTGGGCTACATCAGCACCAAGACAGTCACTTGGCAATTTTCTGTTGTGCCATGGCTACCAACAGGTACGAATTGCACCATGCTTGAGCAGGTCCTCCTCAACACTGTTTGTGCTTCTTGCTTGACAATTGGAAGCTTTACCTCTGGCTCAGGATTTTTGGAAGACCCTTTGCAAACACGTCCCTCCTCCATCAACCTAGTTCTGTCACCGTGCTTGGTGCAGCAAGAAACTGAGACGCTCTTCATCTGAGATGTTAGCATCAACAGAGTACCACCACTCGTGAAGACCCTCTTAGCTGGCTAGTAATGGTCAGATTTTGGGCCTGTTTAATTTCTGGCCCTGTCTTGATTTTCTCCACGCCTCCACAACAGTCGCACTGACTTTTGCTCCTCCACACTGGTTCATGGCTTGAAAGGGCAGAGTGGAGGTGCCATTTTCATCACTTGCCCCAATCCTGTCTCCTTCTTCTACACTACTACACCCTGATCCCAATTAAGACAAAAGCTGAAGAAGTACAGAACATGAAGCAAATTGCAATTTCTGTCTACACAGTTAACCTCTTTTGTGATTTTGAATCACTTTGGAACCAATTAAGACTTTCATAAACCTGAAAATTATCCAGATTTTCAAAAAAGTGGGAATTTTTCATGAGCACTCACTACATAGTTCTGAAGAAGGATTTTCTGACTACTTGACATTTATCCATCTGATTATGTGACAAGTCTCTTTGGCCATATGCAGTAGCTACCATTCCTCAGTTGGATGACGATATTTAAAACAGAAAAATTATTGCTGTCAGTAGCTAGCCACCTTCCAGCACGCATGTTCTCTGCAACGCACCTTCTGGGTATTGCTGTGCTTGATTAATAAAATTCCCAATAATTCCTGCATGTGTGATATTGTGTGCAGTAGTACACAGGTGTCAAGAACTACAAGACATCATGCACAGATACTTTTATTTGTAAAAAAGATTCATAACTCTTTCATGTATTGTTGAAATTTCCTTAAATTTATCCACTGTTAAAGTCCATTAAAGAATTAAAAAGAAGACAGTATGTATTTTCTTCAGCCTAGTATCTCAAAATATTGAAATTTTTTGGTCCAGGTGGTTTGTGTTTTTTTGTTGTTGTTGTTTGTTTGTTCTGTTTTGTTTTGTTTTGTTTTGTTTTCATGATTATGAACTTCCCACTTGTTCCATTGCTAACTGGTACATTGTAAGTCGTAGGGCGGTGGGATGAGAATGGCTGGGAGGCCACACGTAAGTATCCTTCCAGTTCTGCAGTCAGGTTTCCTGCACAGTAGCTCAGTTAACATGCAGAGTTCTGCTGAAATTTTCCTTAACTAATTGAAATCACAACAAAAGTCCCATCCATGTCCTCTACAGCATCATGTCTACAGTAACTTGCTAGCATGCTGTAGGTCACAGAATTCAGAAATATCAGTTTCCCTGTCTAGAGTGTGCATACTTGCTGTTGTTTTAATAAAGGTGTCCTGTTCAGATCATACTATGGTACTCATCCCTGGAAACATCTGATGGAGTATTACTTGGTGTTGTGTTTTACCTGAGAAATGTTAGAACTGACTACACAGTTAACACCAAAATACCATACTGAAGAATAGTAAAATACTTTGTCTTATTTTCCTAGTGCTGTGATTATTGATTTGAATGCAGTGAGAAAAACTGTTAAATGCTTACTCTAAAATGACAAATTTTATTTATTTTTAAAATCACTTAAATGGTTTTGTTTCTAATTTTACTGATCTGGTTGATGTTTCCATCATCTGTAAGAAGGAGAGTACTTAAAAGAAAAGAAAAAGAAAAGGAAAGGAAAGGAAAGGAAAGGAAAGGGAAGGGAAGGGAAGGGAAGGGAAGGGAAGGGAAGGGAAGGGAAGGGAAGGGAAGGGAAGGGAAGGGAAGGGAAGGGAAGGGAAGGGAAGGGAAGGGAAGGGAAGGGAAGGGAAGGGAAGGGAAGGGAAGGGAAGGGAAGGGAAGGGAAGGGAAGGGAAGGGAAGGGAAGGGAAGGGAAGGGAAGGGAAGGGAAGGGAAGGGAAGGGAAGGGAAGGGAAGGGAAGGGAAGGGAAGGGAAGGGAAGGGAAGGGAAGGGAAGGGAAGGGAAGGGAAGGAAAGGAAAGGAAAGGAAAGGAAAGGAAAGGAAAGGAAAGGAAAGGAAAGGAAAGGAAAGGAAAGGAAAGGAAAGGAAAGGAAAGGAAAGGAAAGAAAAGAAAAGAAAAGAAAAGAAAAGAAAAGAAAAGAAAAGAAAAGAAAAGAAAAGAAAAGAAAAGAAAAGAAAAGAAAAGAAAAGAAAAGAAAAGAAAAGAAAAGAAAAGAAAAGAAAAGAAAAGAAAAGAAAAGAAAAGAAAAGAAAAGAAAAGAAAAGAAAAGAAAAGAAAAAAAAGAGAAAAACTCGCATTGGAATCCAACTGCACACTATTACTGAGAGAAATCTCCAGAGAAAAAAACAACTTCTATGTTAGAGAGATTTGAAGACTTTCAAACTTCTGGGTGCCTCCCTGAATCAAATCACCACATCTTCAGAGGCTTGCTCAATACCTATTATCAGCAACTGACTTGTTTTTGTTTCATCTTAACATCTGCTCCTAGTTCACTGTCTTTTGTAGGTAAACCTACACTGATTTTCAGTGATTTTAGTTCTGGAAAACATGTAATCGGGTCTTTGGAGTTATTTGATATTAAAACAGATTAAAACAGTTTGTCTTCCTTTATTTTTCCTTTATTAGTTTTCTTTTATCTCATCAGCTTTGCATATATCAGGAGTTGCAGCACTAGTGAGTACACAAAAGGGTCTTGTCGGTGCTTCCATTGTCACTCATAAATCAAGATTTTCAAGGTTAATATTTCAACAGTTATAAATCTCATCTTTCTTAAATGAAACAGCCTGGATTCAAATCTATTGTGTTCCTTCTAAAATTGAATTTTACACGTTAGATCTCTTTTCCTGTTTGTTTTCTGAATGATGAGGGATGTAGCATGTAGGAACCATGTCACTAACTTCACTGACCAAGGAAGGAAAGAGGTAGGAAATTATAACATTATTAGTTCTTGTCTTTATTTTGAAAGTACTCTCCTCTGCCTCTCCTAGGTGCAGGTCCCATGTCCCTCATGATTTTGGGCCGTGTGTGACCTTCTGCCTCTTCCCCTCTTCTTGCTGTCCCCAGTCACCCAGTGCTGACTCTTCTCCAACATCTAAGCGCCTTTGGTTTCAGAACACAGAGATTCAAAAACAAACAAATAAATAAAAATAAAAAATCACTGACAGACGCAGTGGTGCCTCTTCAGCACCAGTACTATCACCCTGCTCCCAGTGCTAGGTTGAGGACACATTCCACTTTCTTACAGCTCCTCTTTTTTTTGATGTGTTTCGTTTTAAGGAACTTTTTAGCAATTTTCTGCCAGCATCCTCATCCTGCAGTGCTCCTGCAGGCCTCCAGCAGGCAGCATGGTTTTTGCAGTGCAAGAGGCACGCAAGTTCTGCATGGTCTGTGAGAGAAGGATGGAGACTCGAAGAATTAAACCATTTAAAAATCTTCATACTATAGTCTGCCAATTTAGCACTTGCTTGAGATATTTTCTCTTCTGACTTTTCATATAAAGAAAAGTTTGCAATTACTTTCTCCAGTCATTCTGCTCCTCTTTCTCTTGACTGCAGCAAAATGTTGAGTCAAAATCCCAAACAGACCTCATCAATGCACCTTGAGAACCATTTTATGACCCTCATATAACACTTTACATGACTGTTTAATTTCCTATTTAAAACAAATTAACTGTTGCATTTTCTAATCAGGACACAAAGGATCCCAGATGTAATCTGGAAGTATGTGGAGGTTACTGAGAGGTTGTCCAGATTGATGGCTGCACTGCGTGTATGACCTGAGCGTGAACTTTGACTAAACTTTGCTCTTTGTGCACTTGGCAGTCTGTATTTGGAAAGCATCAGTTGTCTACATTCAGTGCATTAAATGTAAGGCACATGCTTGCCGCAGACTTGGAGCTTTTTTTACAGAAGCCAAAAGCTTCACCACCCGTATTTATATCAGTTGTATCAATTCCATAACTATTTCAATCTGCTTGAACATGCATTTATTTCATTAGGCAATATGTCGGTCAGCTCAAACTTTCTCACTATTTCCTCTTCCAGATTGCCCTTGCCTCTTCACTGTGGCAAGGACATTGAGCAATAATTGTGCCTTGCCTGGCACATTTCCATGGCAGCTTTGCAAGGCTGCTTTATTGCTTGAGCTCCATTTAAGCCACAGCTGTCTCAGGAGCCAACAATTACATTAGTCTATGCTTATTTGGATTTTGTACATTTATCGTAGACACATGTAAGTGTGTGTACATCAGAGAGAAAGAACAGGAGAGAAGAGAGGAGAAGATTTTTGGATGGTGAGGACACGGTTATGACTGCTTTCACAACAAGCACTCAGCGGATGATACCACCAGACAGGAGACAAGTATTGCCCCAGAGAGCCAATACAGAGATCAGAGTGAACATCTTCTATGACTAGGATGATTGCTTTCACTAAAAAGCACGTTTTTAAAAATCACATTTTTATTTATCAAAATTGCAATATGGCAACTGGTTTCTATGACAGCCATTACACTGTCAGAATAGGAGAGAGTCACTAATTCACAGTAAGTTGTCCCAAAACACCTCATCAGAGATTTTCCCTCAGAACATGTTCTCAGAAAGACACAGCCTCCAAACCAAAACAGAAACTTCCCTCTGTTGTTAATACACTAATTTTCCACCAAAATAGTTTGTATTGAAAAAGAAACAGATATGCCAAATGTAGTTCTTGGGAAAACAAACAAACAAAAATATATACAATATATATTTGGTGGTGTAGCTCCTGCTTTCATTTTTTTTAACAGCAGACATATTTATTAAAATTATTTATTTAAAACATTTTTATCAAAATAATGATTTTTTTTTCCAACCTATCACCAGATTGTGAAAATCATTCCTTCTTTGGCTATTTAAGTAAGGCTATTAATATTATTCTACTTAAGAACCTTGCATGGAGGCAAAGACTATTCCAGTCCTAACTGTAATTGCTTATTTACCTTGCATAGATATTTACAGCACAAATATGTAAGGTGGTACATATGCAGAGGAGGCAAAAATCAGTTAACATTCAGTCTGTTTCCAAGATTAGAAAGTGCTGCAGCTGGCACCAGGTTTTAGATAGGGATTGAGCAGCACGACTGGATCTCTTAAGAAGCTTTTTTTTTTTTTTCAACATTCAGAATAATAAAGCGGAGAAATAAATAACTGAAGACACGTAAAGTATAAATAGAAATATTTGTAAAAAAAAAAATCTACCAAAGTTTTCTAGGCATCAGCTTTTTTAAGGGGCTTTTAAAATCACACCAAGAGCCCCTAATTTGGGACTGCCATCAGGACCCAGGGCTGATCAATGACCAGCAGTGAAGGCTGAACAAGTGGTAAGGGTGGCCTCCTGTGCAACCCCAATATTCATACCCAACTCAGTGGACTGAAGAGCAGGTTTATTGCTTGGACACAGCAGGCGCCCAGTGGTGGGGTCCCAAACTGTGCTGGGTGAGACAGAATTACAGACATTTTTCTTGCTTGTCTAGGACCACAAGCTGTAGCCAGCATGTGAACATATGACTTGATAAAGTCACAAATGGAAAGAGTTCTTGAAAAGGGTTCTGTATGTATGGCTCAGTGGAAAATTTGCTCAACTTACCAGCCTTATTCTTTATCACAGGTCTGCATCAGCAAAGATCTCCTGCTTTAAGGAATGGGGCTAATTAAAACTGTGTTAAAAAATGAGCCCAATTTAAAACAAGTAAATATTTAAAACATCTCTGCAGCCATAATAATATTTTGATGACTTTAAAGCAATTTTTTACAAAACATATTCTGGCCAAAAAGAGTTCCACAAATTATTCAGCAATGTTGTGGGTATAGTGCTACTAATAAAGCTATAAACATTTGTAGAGAAAAGGACTGTATATGCATGAACATCTTAACCTCTCTCTGCCTTTCTTTCACTCATAAATTTCCCAGCCTTGCCTAAAATCTGAGTTGCCACAAGCATGCCCCAGATCTCTAGGAATATTACACTAGGACTCAAGATCAGATTTCTGGAAATTTCATCATGCTAAGTTACAAAAGCTCTACTTCTAAATGCAGCACCTTTCCTTTTGGTTGCAGAAGCTACATTTGCCCTGACAGTCTACTCCCAAACCCCACTTATTCCAGCCATCCAGTCTGAGGCATGACCCAAGCATATAACTTCATTTCCTGGGTTCTGAAAGCTCGGCTCATCTTTTCTTTCATTCTGCTCTATTTTTAGATCTACATCTCTAATGAGCTACTTTCTCCTCATCTCGCTATAACAAGCGAAATCTAAATTTTGTCTGCTTCTAAAAGTGTCTCTGCA
The DNA here is from genome assembly GCF_964034855.1 of Anser brachyrhynchus. Taxonomy (NCBI): domain Eukaryota; kingdom Metazoa; phylum Chordata; class Aves; order Anseriformes; family Anatidae; genus Anser; species Anser brachyrhynchus. Next base: position 75,232,975 of record NC_137697.1, on the reverse strand, counting down.
CGAATGGCCCCATGACCAAGTTTGTCACTCATTCTCATTACACTCACATGTAAATCTTCTAGAGGTGACCAAAAAAATTGGAGGTTTTTGCCCTCACTAACTTCCTAGAGTGCCTTCTGAAAGTACAAGTGCTAGTGATCCCTACAAATACAGGGGAAAAAAAAAATCTAAATTATGTAAGAAATAATCACATGGAAATGTAGTTTAAGCTCCCTCTGAACTAACTGCTTGAGGTGGTCATGTAAGCTGATAGAATATTACATCCTTGAAGACATTTTTTTCCCCTGCTTGTAGAAAGGAAAGTATTTGGGATTAGTATAGCCTGGCACGTCCCAGCTAGGTCACAAAAAGCACCCACAAAGTGTGCTTGCAGCTGGAAGCTGCATAGTGAGGAAACGTGTTGAGCTTGCTTGAAAGAGAGTAAAGATTAGGAGCTGCATGGCGCAACACCAAGTGATGAGCAGAAGCCTGAATATATGAATACTTTTCATCTATAATTTCCAGGTTTTTGTTTCTGGGCAAGAGGAAAAAATGGCTTTGTTACACAGCAGGATGCTACATCTGATGGCAGCATCAGGTAGAGCAGAGCTGTCTGCAGGCTAATTTATCAGGAAAACCCATTCAAAACTAGCTTGTGTGCATCTGTGCCCTATGATGGATGCGTGGAGTATATAAATGTAAATAATAAGACTGAAAAAATTTGTAAATAATAAGACTGAAAAATAATAGGACTAAAATGTAAATAAAATAAGACTGAAAACACCTTAGCAATTTCAGGTTACTCTTTTGAAGTAGAAAATTTAAGGTGTTTTGTACCTAAATGCCACTGACTAGTTAATTTTTAACTATAACATAAATTATATTAGTAATGGAGAGTTGTATTTACAGTGTCTGTCTGGAACCACTGTGTAGGTGGACCCCAAAGAGAAGAAGCACAAAACCAGAAGCTCACACAGGACAAGACTCCCCAGCCCAGCACCTGCAAGTGAGCAGCGTCCTCTGCATTCACAACAGAGGCACGTGTGTTACACAGCACGTATCAGGCGTTCCTGGACTGCCCAGGTGCTCGATGATTTTCCACTTCCTCATTTCAGTTCATAACAGTTTTTAAATGGCAATCATATCCAGTCCTACAGTCTTCACCAAACACCACAGTTTGTGTCCGAGAGTTTCCTACCCAACACTAGCTCGTTATTTTCTGCTGGACACATTTTGTGCATCTGTTTATAAAAATTGTAGTTGTGATGGTGTTATCAGTATATAGTTATAGTTCAGTGACAAAAACATATCAAGGCCATAGCAGCAGAACTGTTCATTGTCCATTATTCACAGAAATCCTTCAGCATTGTTCAAATTGTGGTGTTTTGATAGCCAGAGGATTTCTTCTGAACAGTAAGTGTTGTTATCTCAATTCTGATCCAGACATGCCATCCTGCATTGAAGATGTCTGCACTTCCTCCAGTCTCTCAAAAAAGCAGGTATTCTCTCAAAAACTCTAAGTCAATCTTCTGGCACTTCTCAGCCATGGATGAGCCCAGAAGTGCAGCCCAATAAGCTCATCTTTAGAGAAATCCCCTACTGTAAATAAATGAAGAAACAAATGATTTTGTATCCCCACCGTGTATGACATTAGCTTTTCAATCAGCTGTTTCTCCATTGATTAATTAAACAGACCGATGAAGGTCAAGCAACCATCAACGCTTGTGATATTTTTTCAGAGTAAATGACACACATGTGCGATTGCTTTGCTTTAGCCATGGAGTCCTTGAGGAATTTATCTCCTATGAAAGCACAGAAACCTCTCAGACAACAGGTGTCTCACGCTCTAACAACTCAAGCACATTCTTCAGGTAGCCCCATTTAACTTTATATATACTTATATATTTATAGCTGCAGGGTTATATATATATATATATATAAAATGTATATATATTTGTATATTTATAGCTGCAGGGTCATTTCGGTTCAGCATTGCACACTTAGCCCTGTACAGAAGCTCCTTTTCCTTCCTTTAACACACACCCCTTAAACATCCCTCTACCTCCCTGTTCGTGGCTGCTATTCATAAACTTTCTATACTGAAACTAAGATAATGCTAGAAACGTTCGTTGCCATCTCACAGCTTCTGTCTAGGGAAGTATTTAAATGACATCCAACTCATTATATGATATTTGAGACTTTTTGTCTTTGAGACAAGCTGAATTGTGCTTGCCCTTTTTTTTTTTTTTGACTTCCTCTGGTGGAGCATCAAAAATCTCTCTGGGTAGACCCGTAAAGCTTGCTGTATCCATCTGCTACATCTATGAGCAGCTTCAGTTTGCAAAACTCCCACTTGAATTTTGTTTCGGGTCACTGTACTTTCCTGGTGAGAACGTCCCTTTCTAAGCCCTCTGCTTCTCCCCAAAGTTAGGCACATCTGCAGGTTAATGAGACTGTAACTTTTCACATGCTAAAAAATCCATTTGTTTGTGCAACCTGGAGAAGGGAATCTTCCATTCTGAAGATACCCAGATGGTCCTTTTTTCAAATCAAAATGAATGGTATTATACAATCATGCTTTTTTCATCCAAGAACACATAATTTTTTAAGGTGCATAAGACATAATCCTCCTTTTTCCAGCTTCTTTTCAAAATCTCAATTCCCTCTCATAGGACTAAAACTGCTAGTTAAGAAGCATTGAAGTCTTGGGCCCTGAAGTCTTGATGAAATGTAATTTAATTTCTGAAATGATTTGGTAGGAGAGAAATAATTCTGTGTAAAAACTGTAAATGGATATTTGTTTTAACTATCACAGGATATTTCATATATGCTAATGAAAGAGCAAACGTCTCTGAGAGGGAAGAACATGTTAGAGGCTTGAAAAATAAATGAGAAAAATCCCCAGCCTGCATAATGCCAAGATCCAGCTCAGTGTGAGCGTAGGTGCTGCTTGTGTCCTAGCCAGCCTTCAGCAGGGGGGAGAGGGAGGGTGATTTCCCTGTCTGGTTAAATGCACTGCAGGTAGGGCAGGAGCCTGCTCATGCTCTGAATTTTGCCCAAAAGAACAACATCGCTCATTAAGCTGCAGGCACGGGGGCAACTTGTTACTCTCACACCAGGACTTTAGGGTCAGACCTGCACCCACTGACTTCAGGCAACGTGTTCCCATAAAGGCCTCAAAATACCCCCAGATCAGATGGCAAGTTTGTAGCTGTGGCCTTCACCTGGAAAATTTATAAATATAGTCGGTCTCCCCAGTTTGAGCTTTAAATCGATGTTATGCAACCTTCTCATTTGACCAAGATAATGACTGCAGTGACACGCTGGATTGACACCTAAAAGCTGTGCGAGATAGGCCTCCTTGCCACCCACATCCCAGAGGATGAACCCTAGAGGTAGGTCAGTGTGTTATGTAAAGATAATTGCCAGGAGAATGAACTAGAAGCAGGCTACTCAAGGGACAGTCACTGCTTCTGGAAAGTAGACGTCTCAGCTCTTGAACTGAGAGACTAGTTATCATCTTTATCATCTACATTTTATATATGTATTGTGATTTCATCGCTCAACCTGCTGTTTGTTCACCGTGGTGTTAAGCTTCCTTTTAAATAAATCATGTCAACAAATTTTGTAAGACATTTTCTCAACACTAGCCTCCCTCCTCCTCCCTTACCCCCCCAATGACTAATTCAAAGTCCTTCATTAAATAATAAATAAATAAATAAATAAATAAATAAATAAATAAATAAATAAAATCTACTGTATCAGTACAAATGGAGAACAAGGTAGAAAGTTTAGCCATTCCCTTCTAAGAAGGAACCCATGGTGATTGAATCAGGATAATTCCCACTCCTATAAAAAACATTAAATCATTGTATTAGACGACTGTGATGGAGACTTAATGTAAGTGATAAATAATTTGCCTATAAGTGGGTGAAGTGTAAGAAAAAATATCTACAGCTTATTCATGAGGAGTACTCACAGAGTGATCCATACTGACTGTTATGACTATGAAGACTATCTTTCTTCATAATAGAAATCAAAGAATATCATCGTACATTTCCTACATCCAGACCAGAAATTGACATGGGAACTGGAAGCTGGCTGTAAGAAAGAATTCTGGTTTTCACCAGGAGACCTAAAGAAAATCGCTCTTCTTGAGGCAGCTCACTTTGTTGATTTTGGCATCATTGCTGTGGTTTCCTTTCTGATGTTCTAGAAAAAAGCCCTACAACCAGATTTACTGTTAAGGGTTAAGAATATGTAAACATAAACATAAACATATGTAATCCATCTTTGATTTCAACTAGATTATTTCATTGCTGTGCTTGAAATCATGGCTGTGTTACAAAACTGACAGTTTTAATGGAAAAATGGCTTTCTTAAGCTGCTGTTGAAAACAGTTGAAAACAGAATAATTTTCTGAGTTGCGACTGTTTCACTTCCTGAATATTCATGGCAGCTACAAGAAACAAAACTTTACCTTATTCTCCATCTTATTCTCATTTTTCTTTGGAGAGACATTCAGTGGTGATAAAAGATACACTTTTTTTTTTCTTTCTTTCAGTAAAACCTATACAAGCACCTTGTACTTTTCAAACCACTTGCAAACTGAAACAACCCCTCTAAAACATCTAATTATTTTGGTCCCAAAGAGGAAACCTAAAAGAATCCTTGGACCTGTACATTACTTCCTACTTAAAGATAGATACAGAAGACCTCCAATGTCGTTTGATAAAAACTGATGCTTGCTTTCCTTCTTGTTCCCCTCTCTCATCCCCAACTCAAATGAAGATTTGAGAAGCTCCTGATTCCCTGGTTCTTCTGAAGGGCTCACCAGAGGCTTCAGAGGTGTAGTCTGTCAGCATCTCAACAAGTAATTCAGAAGGAAGAGAATGATTAATCTTAACAAAGACCATTGGCATTGTTTCTAAGGCACTCACATTAAATAACCGTTAACATAAAAGCAAGCAAACAAAAAGTTTTAAATAGTGTAGTAAAGACCATTCTTTCTGTCAATTAGTCAGGCTCCATTTGTGCTCCTCATCTGACAGCAGTATGAATTTTCCAGTCAGCAGAGGAGTCTTCTACCACAAGGGTAAAGAAGGCCTGGATTTTGAATTTATAGCCTAAATAAAATGCAAAATGAAACATTTTCTTTTAAAACTCTTCCTTTAGATCTCTTGAAAGAAAGAAAGAATGAAAAAGAAAGAAAGAAAGAAAGAAAGAAAGAAAGAAAGAAAGAAAGAAAGAAAGAAAGAAAGAAAGAAAGAAAGAAAGAAAGAAAAAGAAGGAAAGAAGGAAAGAAGGAAAGAGAGAGAGAGAAAGAAAGAGAGAAAGAGAGAAAGAGAGAAAGAGAGAAAGAAAGAAAGAAAGAAAGAAAGAAAGAAAGAAAGAAAGAAAGAAAGAAAGAAAGAAAGAAAGAAAGAAAAAGAGAAAGAGAAAGAAAGAAAAGAAAGAAAGAAAGAAAAAGAAATAAAGAAAAGAAAGAGAAAGAAAGAAAGAAAGAAAGAAAGAAAGAAAGAAAGAAAGAAAGAAAGAAAGAAAGAAGAAAAGAAAGATGAGATGAGATCAGGCATATTTCCTTCTAAATCATCTCTGAGACAGATTTCTCTGCAGCTGAACCTTACTAATAGCCCAGGTTTACACAGACATACATCTTATGCTCCACAGAAGAGTATGGTCATCTCTCTCCAGCTCCTAGAAAGATTTATTAGTAAATGTCACAGCAAATTACTAGAACAATTATGTTTATTCTATTTTCTAGAGTTTGTGTCCCATCCTACCATACACTGGAAGAAAATTGATGCAAAATTCATTTAGACATTTTATGACTTTTTATCTTTCTTTTTCTTCAATTGTATCAGTTCATTTACCCACCAATGAACAGCATTCAATCATTTGATTCATATGCACAGATGCAAGTTAGCAAAGTTTTCCTGGGACATGCATAATTAGAGCTTGAACATGCTTGAATTAGAGCAGTGACCAAAAGATAGACTATGATTCTGCAGAGTATTATATAAAAATACATGTGGGTGGGGTTGTCAGGTAAAATGGGATGAAAACTCAGTATCTTCTGATCAGCTCAGCAAAAGGCTTCTAAATTCAGGGCTGTATTGACCCTGAATAATATAAATTAAATTAAATAAACATATATCACTCACATATGAACAGAAATGCTTTCTATGCTCTTCATTCAGACACTGACATCGCTTTTCAACAACAACATAACAGCATTTTATTCTGTCAGAGATCTATTTATTTATTTATTTATTTTAATGTAGTTTTCTGGTATCTGCATTGTAAGTAATAATTCAAATTGAAGCAAAAAAAATCATTGTTATTTGCACCAGATATAATCAAGTGTGATAGATCATACCGCTCTGTCAGACTGCTCAGATAATACTATACTGCTTCCCTCCTAGCACCAGAACAGGTACCATAAAAAGCCATTACAATCCTTTATTTTGAGATGATTTTTTTCTGAGAAAGCTTTTAAGAAGCTTTAACGTGAGGATTTCTCAACAACTGAAAGATTGCTGATTTAATATCTGTGTATATGATGCAGGAAAAGGGAACCTTGCCTGCTTTCCAATGGGCAGAAGTAATCACATCAGCAAACTATTAATTTATGACAAAACTCCCTGTTTTGTGTATTTACAGCGTGGAAACTAAATGAAAAAGGGTGGCTTTTTTGGCCAAATGGGCAATCACGGGTTTCTCAGGAGTCCAGCCCCGAATCCACTCACGAGCAGGCCGCAGGCCTCTGCATGCGACGTGACTCAGAATCACAAGATGGCCGAGGTTGGAAGGGACCTCTGAATATCATCTGGTGCAACCACGCTGCCCAGCAGGGTCACCTAAAACACACTGCACAGGATGGCATCCAGGCGGGTTTTGCATATCTCCAGGTAAGGAGACTCCGCAGCCTCTCCGGGCAACCTGTGCCAGTGCTCCGTCACCCTCACAGTGCAGGAGTGAAGGTGACACGAGGTTGTGTTGATGCTGCACTACAGACAGGGTGAAATCGGTGCCTACCTGCACACCCAGGCTGTGCATGGTGGTAACTGAAGCCACAAAGTGGCTCTGATGGGACAGATCTGCCCTCACAGGACCCGGTGCTGCCAGGCCTCTGGTGCCCTGCTAGCTGTGCCAAGGGAGGGCTCGAAGGGGACACCCTGTCCCAGCAGCCAGCCTGGCTGCTTGAACAAAATGAGGTGTACAGCACTTAGGTGTTACCTCTACACTTCTGCTTGATTTCTTGATGCTAAATCCATGTAGAACAAACTCAGAAGGTCAGACCCCGCTAACACCACAGTGTGTTTTGACTTTCAGCCTAGATGCAGCCAGTGTAACAGCCCTGCGGCAGGAGCCTTAATTTTCTTCACAGAAGATGATAAGCACTCAGTGAAGAGATGTTTTTCACTTGGTATGTAGATTCATAATTTAGCTGACTTCGAAGACTAAAACCAGTTGTTGCTAATCTAATGTGTATGAATTCACAAAATAGGATTTTGACATAACGGATCATGCTGGTGATCTAAGTAATCCAGTAAATTTTCTCAAATTACAGAGGGTGGGAAGAGGAAACAAAATTTTCCTCTGGGGGAATTTCTTAGTTCTTAATAGGTCTGGTGAACAAATGAAGATGCTATGCCAAGAAATGAGGACTTCTCTGCATCCTACTTCTTCATATTTGCATAATCTTCAATGAGTATCTCATTGCAAAATAGTATTTAATTTGATTTTTTACCAAGATATTTCCAAGCTACAAACTTATTTTGTGATTCTGAATGGACTTGGATGACATATAAATAATGATATCTTAAATGTGGCTCATTAAATTACGCCATTTTAATAAAATTAACAATTTAAACAAAGTTTAATATCTCTCTTCAATATATTTAGCCGCCTAAATAATTACTAAGGTTTTAAGGAAATGGTCTGACAGAGGCTTGCTAGAGTCAGTTCTGATGTCATTCTAGTGGACAGAACAGTGGGCAAATTTAGTCATCACAAGATTCAAAATTCAGTTTCATTTGAGTGAAAAAAATCCCTATTTCAAAGCTACCCCTCTCCACGGGTCCAGCTCATGCAAAGATTTACAGAAACAAGATCCTCAGCCTTGGAGGATTCATGATGAGAATTTACAAAATTTCATGAAATACAAGCATATTAAAGTCTCCTCTTGAGAGCAGCCCTGTTCCAGGTAACTGCTCTTTGACATCCAGCCACGCCAGCTCATCAAGTTACACATGAAGGATTTACTTCAGTTCACTTCAATACGCAGTTAGGTTGCATTTTCATCGGTGAGGATGTAACCACATGTTCACACCTGTAAGGCAGCCAAGTGTCTTACACAGTCACAGGCAGCCAGAAACAACAACAACAAATAAACTCTAATATTCCTGCTCCCCTGCTCTGTGCATCCTGATGCCCCACCACTTACCTACAAAGATTATCCCTCAAAAAGCCAAACCAGTTAATCACATAATCCTTACTTTGGTTTTCCTATAGTCTTTTTCTGAGTCCCAGTAGGATGATTTCAGAGCATGGAGTGAGAGGGGGACTTTCTGAGCAGGGTTGCAGGTGGCAGATTCAGCCTCAGCACTCCATCTCCCTTTAGGGAAGGTGGCCCCACAAACAGCAGATGGATGGCACAATGGGTGAAGGCCTGCAACTCAAGCTGCATTATTGTCTATGAGAGCTTTTTGTTTTATTTTACTAGCAGTATGATAGGTTAATCAAATCAGCAGGGAAAACCCTGTGGTGGTGCTGATGGAGAAGATACTGTATGTCATTCAATCTGGTAATCATTGCAAATGGCAGCTCTGGGACAGTGAGACATATTAATACAGCAAGAAACAGAACAAGTGTGCTGGAGCTTTCCAGCTACTCTCCACTTAAAGAACATTTTGTGAGAGTCAGACATAGAGATAAATAAATATATCTCCTGAGACTCCAAACCAAGCGCTGAATTAAAGGGTCAAAGAAAGGCAGAAATGACTCAAACCTCTGTGTAGACTCCAGATTAGAAGGAAGTCATGGGAAGGCAAGGAAAATGTGTTTTACATTTTTCTTAAGAAACATTTGCCTGGCATTTGTGTGCCTACATCACCATCTGTAGTATCTCTTTCTGTTGCCACCCAGATTTCCATTCACTGATTTATTTAACCTCAAATTGTGAAACTAACACAAATATAGTCATTGTCCATGCTGTAATAGAATTAAGAACCTGAATATAATCCCTGCATTTTAACAAGATTTGTTACATAGCTTTGTGTGGTTGTCCACTTCTCCCCATAGCAGTCCTGAAGGCTGGTGAATGTGCAAGATCAGATTTTTACAGCTCATAAATAAAATGCTTTTGGTACTTAAATGATAAGGCTGTAGCACAACGAAGGAGCCACAGTTTAAGTTTGCTCTCCATCTTCACGGTTCCCTTTGTGAATATAGAAGGCAGGAACAGGTGATATCACATCCCTGAATCTGCAGTCTATTCTGCTGGATGGGAGATGCTCAGGGTACACAAGCAATGAAACATGTTCTTAAAATGCATGTCACTTGTCCCACGGGAAAAAGGAGTTGGAGGCAATGCTTTACCAGGGCAGTTTGCTTTGTTTTTCATGGATCATTTTATTTGCACCACCACTTTTAATAAACCTACTCTCAATTTATGAATATTTGCAGGTATTTTGAGACTGCTTCTGCCATAGATGGTCAAGACACACTGTGATAAAACAGGTACAAGGAAGCCACAGCACAACAAAGAAGTTGCATTATTCTGATGCCTTTTATAGTATCTTTTCTTAAGTTCTGTTGCTCTTGCAATGGCATATGCTGATCTCAACACGAAGGCTGGAAACTTGGTTTCGCTGAAGCCAACACATTAGCACAGGAGGTGCAAGCTTGGGGCTTTAACTTCATTACTCCACAGAATATCGGTGCCAACCTGCATAAATCACCCCAAGTTTCTCTCCATTACCGCAGTCCAACAGGTAGGTTTTCCTGCACTATGCCCACACACAGCCCTGCAGGAGACTCCACCGTCACACTGCGCCTGCTGGCTTCTGCATGAAGCACATAAAGGAGGTAAATGCAGAACAGGCATCAGCACTTCAAAGTGCAGTTTAGTAACAGTGATCATAGGCACCTAATAGTTAATCTCTCTCTCTCTGTCTTTCTCTTCCCACGACTTGGCATACGCACCTGTAGAAACGGGAGGCTTTTAAACACAATCTGCCATCAGAAACAGCGCTTGCAGAATTGTCTCCACAGTTAATTGTGACTTTACTGCTTTCAAATGGAAAATAATATAATCTAGAGCTCATTTGTAGGCACATTTTTTGTGATTTCAATGTTTTGTGCTTGCAAGAGATTGTACCTGCACATTTTTGGATCCAAACATTCCTACTGACTTAGGAAATAGCCACAAACTTAGGCGCAGGCTTGGGTCAGCGTGGTGCAAGGGCTTCATAAGTGTATTTTGTAAAATAGCACACAGTAGGTGAGGCAAATGACAAGAGCATCAACAGAGACCTGCAAACACTTCTGGTGGAGCTTGTTTTCAATGGATTTGTGTCCCACGTTAAAGTTTCTGGCATTTGCTGAGATAGGAGCACCAAACTAAGCTCTCTTGTGGCTGCAGCATTTGCAGCACTTTTCATCTTTGTTTCTCCAGTTTCTGGGAACAACTCAGCACATGCTGCAGCCTTGAAGGCAGTAACAGAAACCCACACCACCACAAGGCCAGCTGTTTCCCTAAATCTTGCGGGAATTTTTTATTATTGATTCTTTCTGATGGATTCAGCTGCAATTGGCCAAAGAGTTTGGATGCAATTGGGAAAATGAGCCCAACAGCGAGCATTTCACAGCATAAACTTCAGATTAACAAGTGAACCTGTATGAAATATTTTAAAATGTGCATAGGATCACATGAAGGATTCTGAATTTAATAGTTCTTGTTTGAAAAAAAGCTGATGACCTGACCTTACCTGTAAGACGCATGCAAAGCCTGGCTTATAACATTTGCTATGGTTTTATGTATATTCTCATAGTATTCTGGAATGAAATGAAAGCTATAGCAAACCTAGCTGTATGTGAAAATATGACAGTCCTGAATATTTAATTCACCTGCAGTTGGCACCTGAGTATGTAGGAACCCCCCTCATATTTTTTGATGACAAAAGATCGATGATGTGCCACTGCTCCAGACTGTTTGGTGTTGGCACCAGTCCTGACGGCTCTTCTTTGAGGAACATTGCTGTAGTCATGACGTGAAGTGAAAAGAAAATGTTATAGCGTGCAAAGTAGCACCTGCACTGGACTCTCTGAAAGGCCGGATGCTGTGACTCATAAAACCATATCACAGAATGGTTTGGGCTGGAAGGGACCTTAAAGCCCACCCAGCGCCACCCCCTGCCATGGGCAGGGACACCTCCCAGCAGCCCAGGCTGCCCCCAGCCCCATCCAGCCTGGCCTTGGGCACTGCCAGGGATGGGGCAGCCACAGCTCCTCTGGGCAGCCTGGGCCTGGGCCTCACCGCCCTCTGAGGGAAGAATTTTTCTCTGAAAAAAAAAGAGAGTTTTTCTCTAACATGGCCACAGTGTTAAATGTATAATAACAACATATTTGTGGAAAAGAACAGATTTTTAAAATAAAAATGGAATATATTTTAAAATAACTTTTAAATATTTTGTAGATATAAATTTTCCTTTTGATCAGCACTAATCACTAATACTTGAGCGCAAAAGCCCAGATGGCTGCATACATTCCTGACATTTCTTCTTCAAGACAAATATTTAAATGTCAAGATTCATCACTTCCACATTACATTGTTTCTGACAGTATATTCCAGTCCACAAACGACCGAAAAACTATTGCAAAATCTAATAACTGTAAGTCCTACTAACACATATCTCAGTACGCCTGCACATCCAAAGTAAACTTCTGTCGCAATGTAGAAGCTGTGCATTAGCTGTTTAAGCACTCGGAGTGAAGAGATGTAGCAGACTGGAAGTTGTTTAATGGTAAGACTCAGATCAGCACTGTTTGCTGTTCCGAGTTTCTGTTTTTAGAGTAAATCCTGTGTGATGGAAGCGCGTGCCATGTTCTGCAATACCAGCAGCAGTTCAATAAACGCAGGTTCTACAGACATCTGTTTTCTTTCCCCAAAATGACCGTGCGAGGTGGGACAGCGAACAGGTGCCTGGGCAGTAGGAGAGGGAACCACAGGACTGCTACGTTATTGCTTTAGGAAGCTTTCTCTAAGCGCACGCAAGCCAGCCCAGGTCACGAAAGCCAACCTAAGGAACCTGAAGATGTGCAGGGCTTGTTTGAAGGCGAGGTTTCTTTTCTTTGTAGAAGGAGGAAAAAGAGAGGGCTGGGAGGAGAAGGCTTGCTGTTAACTTGGCAGCAGCCTTGTGAAGTGGACCTTGGAGGGGAGCTACTTCTCCCCAGGGGCCAAAAAGGCCTCTACAACTGGGTTAGTTCCAAACTAGTGTGTATGTAGAGGGAACTTGAGGCCGTTTCTGTCTCACTTTGTACGTAAGAAGCTGTAGATGAAGCTCTCTCCCTGTCTCATGAAGCCCGACCTATTCCACCCGGCCCAGGGCTGTCACAGAAGTGCTTATCTGTGGGTACCTACATATAGCTCTGCAAATTGTGAAGTAGGCTAGCTTCATGTGAACCACGTGCGTTTCGTTTGGATTTGTTTCATTCTGAATTGCAGAAGGAGAGACTGCACTCTGCCTTCAGTTCCAATGAAACACCACAAAACCGGGCAGGGAGCGATGGATGTACAGGAGGGAGTTTAAGAAAGATGGACCGGCAGGACTTGGAGCAGAAGGGCAAAGGATCCATGAAGGGGATACACAACACAGGACAGGAGAAAAACAAGGCAGAATAATAATATTGAATAAAAAAAGAATGTCTTAAAAAAACTCAGACAGCCTCCGGCCCCTGCACGGGAGGGGGCAGTGGCACCTCTGCCAGGAGCCCCTGTGGGCACCTCGCCAAGCAGACCTGCTTCTCCCGACCTTGTCAGGGGTGGGTTTTCAGCACCAAAGGTGAATTGCTTCCAGTGCCTGCACAAAATACTCAATTTCTTTCCTCTCGTTACCACTGAATGTCTATTTCCCTGTGTTTTGTAAAAGGCTCGGTAAGTAACTCCAACATTTTATTTCTCTTCAAGCATTACTTTAGGAAGAGAGGAATTCCTTGGAAAGAAAAATTTCAAAGCAAATACTCCTTTTCTCCTTTTTTTTTTTTTTTTTTTAACTGCCCAGCAAAATACAGTAACACAATATTAGGGAGAGAAGCAGTTATGACCTATTTTCAAAACTTTTGGAAGAAAAAAGACTGATGATCCCTTGACAGGTAGGCACACCTTTCTTCAGCCAACTTCTTTGCTTGAGATGAGAGTAAACTGATGCAAGCTTCTCTGCCTCCAAATCTGGATCGCAAAACAGTACGAATCTTTTCTCTGTGTTTGGAAGTACGGTGAATTATACCCATGTATATACTGAAAAGTTGATGTATTTGAAGTTTTGCATGTGGATGTGTTAGATCAGCTTCTGACAGCTGAATCATGGGTATTAAAATAATGGCTCTGTAATTTGGTAACTCACAGCTGTAGTTTTCTTATCTTTCCTGCCATTTTACATTGTGAAGCAGAAGTGACTGGGCGTCAGAATTTGCAACAGGTTTCACACCCAAACATACCCATTTGTTGTACCTCACATTGTCAGAGAGGCCTGGGTGAATATTAAGAAAAAACATATTTAAAAAAAAATGTGGCTCAACTAAAATTGAGTCACTCTTTTCCTAAAGAATAAAACAGGCACAAAATAAAATAATAATAAAAAAATAGTGACATAGCTGTTTCTAGCAATCCCAAAACAAGTAATGTTGTCTCTCTGAAACACATATAACCCTCTCATACTTTCTGTGTATGTTTTAGGATATCAGCTATGAAGATCTCAAGATCTCTGGTTTGAACAATAATGAGAGCTGAAACACAGTTTTTGTTATTTACTTTAATATCTGTATTATCTTTGTGAAATGTGGGTTGCATACCTTCTCTGTCCACCTCTCCCTAAGTAACACAAAGCATTTTTTTGATTACCAGCATATATCTCCTAAATGATCTCCACAGGTAACAACGATGAGTATAACCCCCCTAATGAAGTTTCTGGATTACTTCATACAATTTACAATTTGCTCCCTTCACGTTTTCTTTCCTTGTGTCTTTAGATCACCTCCCGTTCAGCCGTGGTGCCTACTGACAGTGAAGCCACATGCTCCCTGTATTAAAGAGGTGTATCCCCACAAGTGAGCAGAGCTTTAGCATAATGCCAAGGTGGCATCATGGCATGCATGTCCCTGCCTTGATGCAGGCTCTGGAAGACAAACATTTCATATACAGCTAACCCCTGTGCCATCCACGGTGTCATAGGGGGTTGCTGTGCATGACTGGTTTAGATCACATGCCCTCTGGAAATGCTCAGATACGGCGTCGGTTATACCATGCTGCAGCCTTTCCCAGTAATGCTTTTCAGATTTTATGTTGTGATCAAACCTGCACATGTTGAAACGTGACAGCTTCACTTCAAAAATATTTACATGTGCTTTTCATATCAAGTTTTGGCTCCCAGTTTTCTAGCAAGTAATACCTTTCCTTTTCACTTCCTTTGATTTCTTTTGCTTCCTACTTACCTGTCCATACCTGTTTCTTCAGTTTCTCAGCTCACGTCATTTTAACAATTTAGTCTCTCTGATTTGTACATATCTTCTGTTCATTCATGTATTTTTAACACCATTCTCCTTCTGCCATCTTTCCTTTCAGTGATTTCTCATTGTTTGTTATTCTCAGCATGCATTCCCATGTTTACTCCTATATCACCAGTTTCTTTCTGGTTCTGCCTTTCTTTTTCTTTCTCCATGCTTTTCAGGAACAGAGACTTGTGTCTTCCATAAGATTTCCATCCATACGATTTTTTGCTATCTGCTTTTCCAAATATTTCCTCTTCCTCCCTCATCTACACTCTCTTTACACTACTGTTATCTATTTCTTGCACCTTTCTAGATACTTTCCCTTTTTTTCCCTCCCCTCTACAACTTCCTTTTTTCACTTTCTTCTCATTCTTCTCACACATTCCCCACTTTGAGACAAAACAGTATCTGAGAAATGAAGGTATCTGAGCACATCCACAAACAACATTTTATTCAGCTTTTAGAGAGTCAGCTTCTCAGGGAGATCAATATTTATGGTGTATCCTTCATACTAATACTACTATGAACTGTAGGTGTTACAGACAAAATCTGCTGGGAAAATGCAGCTTCATTCACTGCATTTTTTTATTTGGAGGGCTATTTCCCCTCCCAGCACTCCCCATCCTGTTGCCTTGAAAGCAGCAGCGCCCCAGTGATGCTCAGACAGGAGCCCCCTCCCGCAGGTGGGCTCAGTGATGCTCCCATTTGCACCTGTGTGATGCAGACACACAAATGCCTCTTTTCTTACCATGTGCTACTTTAGATTTCAAACCTGCCTGAAAGGATCAGCAGACGGACTGCCACATCCAAAAATACTCAGGATCTTGGAAAGCCAAATGTATTTTTCTTTTTCTTTTTTTCCTACTTTTTTTTTTTAATGCAGTTGATTTCAGGACTAGCATTACCCTTTGGCCATTTACCAGACAGACTGTACATTGTACTCATGCTTCTCAGCATTGTTGCCCTCCTAGGATCACCATGGTATGCTGCATTAGCTATAATATTTACCACCTTGTCGGTCAGTCAGTAACAACAGGCTTGATGAAATGGGTCATTTGTTATTTAGCACAAATCACAGTCATTGGGGAGTCAAGCTGGGAGATGTTTATTTACTGAACTTTTATTGTTGAATGTGCACGGGCTCTCAGATAAACTTGTGGTTTTGAATAGTGACCATGAGATGGGGTGGGAAGGAAAGAGCTAGTTAAACTGATTCTCTTAAAGGAAAACTTTTAACCAATTTTGCCTGTGTAAAAAGGGTGAAAATGTAATTTTCCCAATCACAATTTAAGGTGCTTTTTCGTGCTTTTTCCTCCACCACACACGCTTTCTTTTTTTAACCAAATACATACAGTGTGGGTATTCAAAAGATTGTTTCCAGCTACAAAGTTGGTGGAGCAATTCACTGAAACTTCTGATGTTTCACCAAACAATGATCTGAGTATAATGGCCTCTTGATCTGGATTATTTTTTTGTAGTTTGTTTTTTCCCTCTTTTCCCTTGGGGGAAAAATGTAAAATGAGACAAAAAAGAAAAATTTGCAAAAAAAAAAATAAACCTAATAAAATGAGCCCAAATGCAGGAAGAAAAAAAATAATGCCACTGAATTAAAAAGTAAGAAACAAACCACACATTGATTTGTTGAGTACAAAAGTAGAATAAAATTTTTTAGCCATTCCTTCAGACAAGATTGCTTTACCATGATTCATAAATTTGTTTCAGCTGCCCACCCTGTTCAAAAGACACCTTGGATAACATGGAGGTGCCAGATCTTCCCCAGTATGCTGGGGTCTGGCCAGCACAGCCTCGCCAGGAACAGTCAGGGCACCACGATGCCCTGGTTTGTCAGCTATTTAAATTTAAAGCATCTCCCAGGCTTCTTCCACCCCTTCCTGGACAAGCTGTAGCATTAAAGAATTGTCACAGGGATTCATCTCATACCTGCATGCAAAACTTTCTCATCCTTCTCCCCAGAACTTTGTGCCCTTGCTCTTGCTCGCCAGCAGCTAAACCACAGGCAAACATCCAACCCCAGCAGGAATTTTCAACCCTTACGTGATGTTTAAGTTCTTCTTCTCACCAGATTTGGGAACAACATCTGGAGAAGGGCCCTTGGCAGCGGGAAAGTGAAGGAGACAGGCTGTGCTTGGGGATGGTGCACACCTTGGTGGCAGGGAGAAGAGAAGGGGATGCCTCACCTGCTGCAGAACAACCCAGGCATGTGCTAGCATGGTGTTTCCATCCCACACTTGCGAGATTTCCCTGTTGTTTTTTGTTTTTTGTTTTTTTCCGAGAAGGCTGTTTGTTCACAGGTACAATTTTAGCTTGCAAATTTTTAATGACACAGAAATGTGCGCCTGAATACATTCTCATGCTTCCAGTGATTATGAGTTCGCAGGGTGGTGTCAACTACAAATGCCATGCAAATAGCTTCAGCTATTCAGCTCCGGTGAACAGTGGATGATTAAGGCTGCCCAAAAGAAAGAGAATAAAACCATTCCTCTTGTCATTTCTGAAGTTCAAGGGAGAGGAGAGCCACAAGTTTCGGTAAATGATCTGCAAGTGAAATGCTGCATGGCGAGCTTGTCAGCATGGATGTGCAGCAGGGTGGCGCGCCGCTGCGTGCCGCGTAGCATGGGGAGTTGCTAGGTTACCCCGAGAAGCAGGAATTCAGGGAACAAAGTACTCATATCTTTTTCGATTTTGAAAAATGAAATAGGTATTGACACAAAGTACAGTGTGGCACTGGAGCGATTTCATCGTGAAGAGATCAGAGGGAGGCAGCCTTTCATCTCGGTGGCTGCGGTTTGCCTCTGGTTGCGACTGGGACAGCGTGCTGGTGGGAGGATGCTGCTGCACCCCAGCAGCCCCAAAACCCCAAAGCTGCTGGGCAGCTGCTGCTCTCAGTCACAACAGCTGGTCCTACAAGAACTTCTGCAGCCCCTGTGATGTTTAGGCCTTAAACAGGCAGGGAGAGGGGAGCTCCCTTTCATGCTAGGAAGAAATCTGACAGCTCTAGTGGAGGCTCTCAGCCTACTGGTGTTGTGCCTTGAGATTTGTTTTGGTCCTTATTGTCATCCTCCTGCTGCTCATAGATAATGCCACAGTTTACAGTCAGGTATTGTGTGAACTGAATGGTTTATGTCATTTGTGCATTAATGACTCTTTTCATAGGATTAATGATCCTATAGGATCCTACTGGAAGGCACTGGGAGCACTGGGGAGGGCAGGAGTCAGGGAAGTCCCTCATAAAGGCTGCCATTCCTCATATTTTATGCTTGGGATGATCAGAGGAACTTCCTCTGTGCATGGTGCTTCTGTTATCCTGAGAGAGCTACACCCATACTTCCATGCTAGGAGCACGTTTGTCCCTGTCAAATGAAGAGCCACTCAGAATAAACAAGTTACACAATATTTTCATCTTTCAGTCCAAAGTGGCATGCATGTCCTCCAGCAATCCCACAGGGACTTCTCTGTCAGGTGAGGCAAAATGACATCCTCTTGCAGTTAACCACAGCCCCAGCATCTCATTGTCAGTTTAGCAGCACTGCTCAGACCACGGTGGATGAGCTACAGGAAGGGGTTGGGGCTTATTTTATTGCTGATGCTTTTCACATCTGTCTTTTCAGATTGTCAGCAGATTTTATATTCTGTGAAAATGAATATAAAGGTTGAATAAAGGTTGTATTCTTGTGGATGGATTCTGATGACACCATAAATTACAAGGGCAAGCCCTGAAAAGTTTGTAAAACACCACCAGAAACCAAGGGTAAACTTACTTTTTATAATTTCAAAATGACCAGGACTTTAGTTTCTTTTACTATTTCTGTAAAACTTCAATCTGATTAAAACTGCAAGTATATTATATATCTAATTGTCAGAATTTTTTGGATTCCAGAAACAGATCTGAATTTACCTACAGAAAGGATTCTTCATAGGTATAGGTTTTAAAAATTAGGGCTGTAAGGATATCCTGTGATCCATATTGCTGCCTGAAGGCAGAGTTGACTACACGTATGTCTTTCCTTATACATGTTTTTCTAGCTTGGTCTTAAAAACCACTCATAATATTGGTTGGTATTTCAGCTTCCCGAGGCAAAACACAGATTTTCCAGTGTTTACCTGTTCTTAATATTCATTAGCTTTCCCTGATGTTTAAACTCAACCATATCTTTTATAACATGATATGAACTCAGAATTCCCATCTCATTTATAGCAGACAGAAAGGAGAGCTATCCCTTTCTTTCTTAAAGTTCTTTTTGGAATATTTAAAGATTATCAGATTCTTCTTAGTCATCTCTTCACTACAGTAAACTAATCCTCATTTTCTTCAACTTCCCCTCCTAGTTCATGTTTCCCAGAGCTGTTCAAGCTGCATCCTCTGCATTTATATCCTCTCACATTCTCCCTTTCTTCTTTCTTTATCCCATGCAACTTTGCACCTTAAAGTTTGCAGCCAACCTATAAATACCGATGGCAGGTCCTCAGCTGGAGAAAATCTATCTTGCTACACAAATGGAATCAAGATGGCTTAAGCCAACAGTTACAACCCTTTGCTGTAAAGTGGGCGTGTAAGTGCTTGACAAGTGCTTTGAACTACAAGAGCAAGAAAGCACTGCAAAAGCAAGAATTGCTATTTCTTTTTCTGCTGTTGGTAATCATCACCCATCATACTCCATCTCTGTAATGATAAACCCAAATAAGCATCACTACACAACAGTGAAAATCATTTGGAAAAAAAATATATATATGTCTTCATACATGGGCTTCATTTGGATGTGTATTGGCCATGCACACGTTAGACAATGCCTTATGCACCTTTTCTCTTGTGTATGTCAGATGCCCACCATCTCTGGTACTGAGGTATAAAAACCTGCTTAGATAATTAGGGATGGGTTACAAAAATTGAGAAATCAGCTCCAAAGCTCACCTCAGTGTAGTGGTGATGCTGATGCAGAGCACACATGAAGAGCTACACACTGCATCCAGGCCCATAAACCACTGCATTGCCACCACATGGCAAGGCTGCAGCCTGGTGCAGGTCTGTGACCTCCCCATGGTGGAGCAGGGTTGCCTTGGGCCACCCCAAAGCAAAACAAAAATGAGCTTTTTCCATAGTAAAAACAAGTTAGAGTTGTGTTCTTCTTCCATAACTTCCCTTGGAATATTATTGCTATTAACCTTCCCTACCTCATGGAAAAATACTAGTGTTAGCTGTTCAGTTCTTCGTGTTTTATTGTTTAAGGCAATTTATGTCACATAATTCTGGGACACTAACCCAAAATAGACAACAATAGAAACATCTATTTTTAATCCCTTGATGTGTTACATGCTGTATTTTCTCCAGTACTGGCTTTATCTTTCTATTCAGCAGATAAAAACTAATTTGAAAACATTCTTCTAGAATATAGAGCATCAAATTATACCCTGGAGTCCAGAAAATCAAATTATTTTTTAATTTTAAAATAATTCCATTAAGAACTTGAATTATCTTGCAACACTAAATTTTCAGTAAGATTGTAGAACTACAACACAAAGTTTTAACAGAAAATGGGATTTGTGTTGCTTGATTTCAATTTTTTGTTTCTTTTTAATAGTTTTAAAGTGTCTTTCTATTTTAAGAAGAGGATTTGTAAAAATGGTATCATGGGGTGCATATTTTTCAACTCTCAATGACTTCCAGATCCAAATCTGATAACTTTAAAAGCAAAGAGATTTCTTTTTAACTCCTGTTTTACTCACCTGTTATGTTCCTTATGTCTGCAGAGTGCTTGACTTGTCCTTTGTAAGAAAAATGTTGCTCAAGGTAGCTGAAATGAAAGGATCACAGTATGTTGACTACTCCTTCTCCTGTCTTTCATTTCCTTCAGTGTTCACGGTCTGTGATGCAGCTATTTGAGTCAGTTTAATCTTTGCTTGTAAACATTTCCCTCGCTTGCAGCGAAGCTGCAGCACTCAGTGTTCTTCTTCAGAGAGATCTCGGGTGCAAGGTGAAGGCTTTGCACCATCTGAAGGTTATCCAGAGCCTGTGAGGTGCCTGAGGAAGAGTTTCTGAGGCGTGCTACACCTGGCAGGTCCCCACCGTGTTTGTTTTGCAGTTGCTAGAGGCAGCAGATCACAATCTTCCTCTGGCAGAACAGATGTGGTGTTTGGTGAGAGGGCTATGACATGAACTCCAGCAGTCCTGCCACTCCTGGCCTAACCTGACAGTGGGCCTACAGTGACTGTGAACATGGTGTGAACACACCACCGGTTATACCAAGCTATGGAAGCCAAGCTTTGCTTTCCAGACACCCCACCACAACCCACTCCTCTTCACTGAGGCCATTCCCTTTCCCCTGTGCTGTGCACAAGGGTGAGTGATTGACAAAACGGGCCTACGGCAGCACCACTGCCATGACAGGCTCTGAGCCCGGTCAGAGAGCAGGCCCGGGTGTCATGCAGGGCCCACCTTCCCCTCCTATCTTTAGGTTGGATATTAGGAGAAATTTTTTTAAAGAAAGGGTTGTCTGGGATTGGAACAGGCTGCCCAGGGAAGTGGCTGAGTCACCACCCCAGAGGTCTTCAAGAATCGTGTAGATGTAGAACTTAGTAGCATGGTTTAGTGGTGGACTTTAGTACAAGGTTAAAGGTTGGACTAGATGATCCTAGAGGTCTTTTCCAACCTGAATAACTCCTGTCCTGAGGTACCCGCTGCCAGCCTGCAGCACCGGCGTCCCTGTCAGGTAACACAAAGCTGTGCTTGCCCCAACACGAGCCACGATCCCTGGCTGGAAGAGCAGCAGCCAGTCTAGCCTTTTCTACATGAAAATCCACAACATGTGCCAATAACGCACAAACAAGAACACACTTTGCCTTTTAGCTTCAGGTTCACAAGCAAAAAAACAAATGGAGACCACAAGTAGGTCTAAAATGGAGATTTCCAGTGTAGCAGCGTGAGCATATTTGCCGTATGGATTCAGTCTCCTTGCTTTCTCCCTGCAAAAGCGAACTGCAGCCTTACCTAGCAACGACACAGGCTGTGCATGCTCATAAAGCAACCAAATGCAGCATTTCTGAACTAAACAATTATAGCATTTCGATTATTGGAATGTGTCTCGCGTTCAGCATGACTGCCCTGCAGAGAAAAGCCTAAACACTTGCCTGCATCCATCTGACTGCACAAGGTGAGCACGCAGAATTTGTTCCTTCATTCCAGCTGGAAAGATGGTTTCATAACACCGTTCATCAGCTCCTGAAGATTTCCAGTCCCTTTGCTGTCAGGATTGCACACATTGTTCCTCCATTCAAGAGCCATATGTTGGCATCACAACTGTGCCAGCACTGCAGTAATGCCAGATCCCGTGAAATAGGCTTAAAAATGAAAACCTAGAAAACGTACAGAAAAAAAAAATACATTAAGATATACCATGCAGATCTCTCAGGGTGAGTTTATTATGTTTTTCAAAATTAATAGGAGATGCAGGATAATAGATGGCCCAACAGTGACTACAAAGCTAAAACTATGTGACGGGCTCTGCTCATGTCATAAACAGTGAAAATACAGCTACATAGGTTCAAGCTGGGAATGAAGTCAACTGCATGGGTCAAAAACAAGGATTAGTGTTCCATTCCAATTACAAACAGTTGTGTTTCCCGTTTCCATCCCCCAGGAAACAGGAAACATGAATAAATATACATACCATCACAATATAAAGGAAAACAACAAAAAGAGGTTGTTCTGCTGTCCTCTCCAGTTTCATTACTTGCATATCTTAGCTCTGGACCACTTCACTGACTGTAGGTGAAGGAACACATCTTCAGGACATCCTGCAGCAAGTCAGAGAACCTGAGAAGCTTGGCTGACCTCACGGTGCTCTTCAACTTCAGGGCTGGATCTGCACAGCACCCATAGGAGCAGAGCTACTCGAA
Organism: Anser brachyrhynchus; assembly: GCF_964034855.1. Classification (NCBI taxonomy): domain Eukaryota; kingdom Metazoa; phylum Chordata; class Aves; order Anseriformes; family Anatidae; genus Anser; species Anser brachyrhynchus. Next base: position 75,210,313 of record NC_137697.1, on the reverse strand, counting down.
GCAGCTGTAAATCACTCAGCATGCCCAGCAGAGGTGGTGGGCAGAGGGGGCTCCCAGTGGGCAGACCTACCCAGGTCCTTACCACTGCCCCAGCAAAAAATGGAAAAGGGGTTTGCTTGCTGGTGGAGAAACCCCTCAGGGTGCCTCAGGACTTGTAAGGGGAGAACCTCAGGCCTCCCTTAATATTATGACCTTGATATTATTTAGGCTTTGATCTTCAGAAATCACTTTTTTTTTTTTTTTTTTTGAGGTAACAATCTACTTTGGGGAGTAAAAGTGGCAAACAGAATTACAAACCAGCATTACCACTTGGCTTCTGAACACCCCTTGCCCCACAACTGCAGTAAAAATCTCAGCAGTCAGAGGTTTGGATTCTCAAAAGTAGTTTGGGCAAGTTTTATGCAAATCAGCAGAAAATACTTATCAGCTATGGTGTTGAAAGTCTCAGCCTAATGTCACACCTTTTTTCACACTTGAACACAACTGGACAGTCATTTTATATCTATGAAGCACTGATTAATCTAGAAAAGGTAAAATCTCATGTTTTACCATCAAGTGCCATGGAAAGTTGGGAGTTGTTAGCCTTGGAGACCTTTCCTCAGTCACAATAAAAAAGAGACATACCTATTATTATACTTTTTTCTGCAGTCAAGTTCAAGGCACATATGATAAAGTACTAAAACTTACAATGGCAGAAACCTCCTGAAATGTTATGCTAACAAAAACAGGTTTAATGAGGGCCAAGTCAGAGACACCTTCCAACACTTCCAAAACACATTTTGTATCAAACTTGTAAAAAAAAAAAAAAAAGGGAAAAAAATACAAAATAAATTCTCCGCTAGAAACAAAAACAAAACAAAAAACACTACATATCTTGATATGGATGAAACAACAAACAGAAAACAGAAAGTGGAAGGAATAGTTATAATGTAAGACAAGCAAGAAGGAGAAGACAAAAGGCCACATTTTTGTTTAGTCTGCCTGAAGGTCATGAAAACATAAAAAAGACAATCTACAGAAACCGGCAGTAGTGTCAGACATAAAAAGAACTGGGGAGAGGGGGGCCAGAAGACATCTCTGAACTTTGCAATGTGATAGTGGCCTGCAAGAACAGTTTTTATGGAGAGGAAATATTTAAAATTCAGGTCAAAATGTACTAGAGAAGTGGCCAGGAAGGTGGATATTAGGATATTGAGACTAAGCAATTGGATCAAGGGTCCTGGAGACAAGGGTCCTGGGTCAAGGCTTCCCCACCACCACCACCACCCCCCTCAACACACACACACACACACATGCTTGGATTTCCTTAGGGCATCAAGGGGGCTTGGCTTAATCCATGTTTCTTCCAAACCTTAATCACTTCTTCTCTCAATCTGGGGTGGTGGCAGGGAAAAAGCATACTGAAGACTGTTCCCCACCAGCTTCCCAGCTGATGGCTTGGAAGCAGAAGGAGCCAATGGAGCTCACACAGGGGGCAAAAGATTTTTGACTGTGAGGGTCATATATACATAGATATATATATAAATGTCTCTTCTGAGCCACCTAGGGACAGCAAATATTGCTGCCCACTAACATGAAGCAATCAGCATCACCTGCACACTGAGAGCAGAGATCTTGGCAGCATCTGTCATGGGAGAGAGCACGCAGAGGAAGTTTGGCAATAACGGGGGCATGGGGGTGTGAGGTATGGCAAGGTGATCTGCCTCCAGCCATGAAAAATCTACTTCTGAAGATGGGGATAGGGAACAAACCTCAGCCATTTCCCACAGGCCCTCACTTCAGTTGTCACAGAATAAAGAAAGCTGCATGAAGTGGCCACAAACATGCCAAAAGTCCCCTGTGGATCTTGTCTTCTTTTTCTACTGCACATAGAGAACTACTCCTTTTTGATATCAGAACTGGAACCAGACTGGAAAATAACAGGATGGGAACATCACCTCCACATTCATCTTGTTGGATTAGGATACAATAAAGAGGTTGTGCGTTTAGAAGATAACACGAAGAGGCATGATTTTAATAACTGCTGAAAATGTTCTAATGCTGGAAAGATGAACTCATAGGCATTGATATCGGCATCCTCAAGCTGACATTAAAGAGAGGAATTTCAATTATTTTTTAAGTTATTCACTTGGGAAGCCTGTTCACATTCGACTACACAAACCGGAGATGTACTTAAACAAATGAGTAAAACATTGAAATTAAAAAACAGACTACTTTTTCTCCAAGTACCTTTTTCAAATGGCACAGAGAAATTTACACAAGCTGAAGGAGCCTCTGCATTTAATTCCTGGCGGCAATGATATTTCCTCAGCTCAGCCAGCAGTCTGGTCAGGTACTGCTGAGTCAACCTACTTCTGAGACCTTCCTTGCCTGCTAATGCTGTGCATAAACCTTGAGATGTCATTATTCTGCTGCTGTGAATAAGTCTTGCAGGTTTACTGCAGCTTGGAAGTAAAAGCTTAAAAATCCTCGGCGTTGTGTTTGCTCTCTCTTTAATTCCAAACATGAAATGACAATTCACTTAATAAAGTGGCTTCTCTTTGTAACATTATTTCTCCTTGGTTCAGGTACTCTCACTGCTATCTGAGAGCCCTAAGACACTGAATTTCATAACACATTGAAATCTAATACTATTTTCTGCAGAGCTATCATGGAGAGTCAAGCCTGTCATGCTGAGGCTTTACACCATCACAGATTTTTAAAATTGTGCAAGTCTCAGAAGATCTACTGTGCATGTACTATACGGAAATGCTTTAGCTTTGCTGCTGGTTTGTCTCATGCATCTCACATGCTGCTTCCAGAAGTGACGAGTGTATAAATGTCCAGAGGGACTGTCTCCAAAGGTGGCCTACCAGAATTATCACCCTGGGAGAATGCTATTGCCCCTGGGAATATGTAGGCAAGGTGGGAAAGAAGAGGTGAAAAAATGAGGCAAGTGAAATAACATATTTTGCACAGAAGATAATGGATATAAACCATGAATAACCTTAGTCCGGAATTATGAAGATAATCACAGATGTCATCTTCTGGAAGGCCTGTCTTATGGGAGTTGTGGAGGGAACACGAAACAGCCCAGCTGACCTGGGACTTGATGGCTGCATTCATGGAATTACACCAAATTAAATGTGGTTCAACACCAGGGCAATGGCCTTAATAATTTAGTTGCTAACCTCCACTCCCACACTTTCATATCTTGGTGAAGATAATTGTTCACTCCTGAAAACATAAAAATGTAATGTCTATTGCCAAATGTTGCCAAATTCCTGACCAAAAAAAAAAAAAAAAAGCCAGAATCAATGGGATGACTGTCATGATCATACATCAAAAGTATGTTCCATCAGCCCAAGTGGACAGTTTCAAAGAAGTAGTAATATGTTCATTACATATGCCATTAAAATATGTTCAGTTAAGTATTATTTAATTATAAAAGTAACAGTGTGGAAATGAATGTGAATGAAATAATGAGGGAAGGGTTGGGAAGGGGAGGGGAGGGGAGGGGAGGGAATGGGGGAGGGGAGGGGAGGGGAGGGGAGGGGAGGGGAGGGGAGGGGAGGGGAGGGGAGGGGAGGGGAGGGGAGGGGAGGGGAGGGGAGGGGAGGGGAGGGGAGGGGAGGGGAGGGGAGGGGAGGGAAGGGAAGGGAAGGGAAGGGAAGGGAAGGGAAGGGAAGGGAAGGGAAGGGAAGGGAAGGGAAGGGAAGGGAAGGGAAGGGAAGGGAAGGGAAGGGAAGGGAAGGGAAGGGAAGGGAAGGGAAGGGAAGGGAAGGGAAGGGAAGGGAAGGGAAGGGAAGGGAAGGGAAGGGAAGGGAAGGGAAGGGAAGGGAAGGGAAGGGAAGGGAAGGGAAGGGAAGGGAAGGGAAGGGAAGGGAAGGGAAGGGAAGGGAAGGGAAGGGAAGGGAAGGGAAGGGAAGGGAAGGGAAGGGAAGGGAAGGGAAGGGAAGGGAAGGGAAGGGAAGGGAAGGGAAGGGAAGGGAAGGGCTGTCCAGCCCTGCTGCAATAAAACCACAGCTACTGCTCTGGTCTAACGTAGATTTTTTGCTCCTCTGGCAAAACAACTTGAAGCTGTCTGAGCTGCAAGTGGAACTTATCACAGAATCACAGAATCGTCTAGGTTGGAAGAGACCTCCAAGATCATCTAGTCCAACCTCAGCCCTAACACTAACAAGTCCTACACTAAACCGTATCACTAAGGGCTACATCTAAACGTCTTTTAAAGACCTCCAGGGATGGTGACTCAATCACCCCCCTGGGCAGTCCATTCCAATGCCTAACAACCCTTTCGGTAAAGAAGAAGTTCTTCCTAACATCCAACCTAAACCTCCCCTGGCGCAACTTTAGCCCATTCCCCCTCGTCCTGTCACCAGGCACGTAGGAGAACAGACCAACCCCCACCTCTCTACAGCCTCCGTTAAGGTAACTGTAGAGAGCGATGAGGTCGCCCCTGAGCCTCCTCTTTTCCACCTTATTTTAAGGTGAGATAGGCACATTAATGGTTGTAAATGGTTGTAAATACAACTAAAATTACTTATGTTTTACTCTGAAGAAGGGTTTTTACGCAATCGGATTAAAATAGTTTGGGGTACGAAAAGTCATGCGACACTGCCTGAATAATTTAATAGTAACAGCTGTGACCCCCAGCACATGGTTCTGCTCTGCTGCATGTACTGCTCACCCATCCTAAACCACATTTGAGTTACTTGTGCTTCCTAATTCTTTCTGTTCAGTAGTTCAAGACAGTGCATAGACCACAATTGTTCCTGTGTTTGCTTTATTGTTGTTAAAAAGGGAGCTTTCTACTAAAAGGATGCCTTATAAAAATAACAGTTCCTTCAGTGAGACAAATAATGACATGAAACCCTGTATTCTTCTCCCACTACCATTAATTTTATATTAAATTCAAAATGAAATGTGGATGTTATGGATGTTAAAGGCAACAACTTCTCCTTTTTATTTTTTTATTTATTTGTTTATTTTTTGCCTAAGGAATATGTTTTTTCATGTACTGATCTGTTCTTTGCTTTCCATAATCTCCTTCAATTATGGAAGAATATAATTACATCATAATTTTAAAAGACTTTTTCAATTTGCTTTCACTTTATATCAAATTACAACATTTTAGAGTATTTTAGAACTGAGAGTTCCAAAGATTTTTGGAAAGATGCCAAAGAAAAATGTTTCAGCATCTTCCTCACAGAATAAACACAATATTGTTTTCAGCAATATTCAGTTGAGTTGGTATTACAAATATAGTTCAAGGGAAGGATCTGTCATGTAATCTGTATATTTAGATTCACAGAAATACAGAACTTGGGAATCATTCTCCTAATAACAGTAGAGACTATAGGATTATAAGGGTACCTGCAAAACTAAATTGCTGCTTAAAATTCAAAAAAAAATTGTTTTGTTAGTTTCAAAGTAACCTTATTGCAGTCTTCAGGAAAATGTCCTTATGAGGAAATTAATGGCGAGGATCATAACTTTGCTTTTGCAGAATAGATGTGCTTGCAGACTGCTGACCGTGTGGAATCCTGCAACTCTTTGGGTCTTTGTGTGAGTTTTGTATGGCATGGCAAAATGCACCGAGTTAGATTAATAAACGTCTGCAGTGATTTTTTCAGCTGTAGCTCTTGTACTTCAGCCAGAGCAGACCGAGCTTCCAAGCCAGCTCGTGCCTGCTGTGTTTGCCAAGGAAGATAAAACAAGCCTGCCTGCGAACACCCTGCCTGCACGCTGTGCTTTGTGCAGGTACGGCAGCACCGGGGGACGCTGCTTTGCACAGCACCAAGCGCTGTGTTGGCTGAAAGGAGCTGCTGCCACCAGGCCTCCGGGGACTTTTTGTTTTGGTAAAAGTGCAGCCTGGGGAAGTTCATGGGAAAGGTCTGTCCTGAAAGCTTCTCCTCCCAGCTATGGCTCGGAAGGGTTCAGGGGATGCATGGCTGCTGGATTCGAGTGCACTAACACCTTTTGCTAATTGGTAATCTTCTCTCAAGAAGAAAGGCTTCATTTCATCAATTAGGCAACCAAGGACTATATGAGATGTGTCTTTGCAGGTGTCAGTAGTCTCCAAAACTAATAGGAACTATCTTTGTGTCACTTTGAGCAATAATTTTAGGAAGAATTTTTTACCATAATAGTAATATTACTAGTAATAATAGTAATGCTGCTAGTAATAATAGTAGTAGCAGTAATAGTAGTAGCAGTAGTAATAATAATAATACTATCAACCTGATTGTGCTAAAATATGCAGCAGTTTGTGTTCATTGTTCTAACCAATTTTATGTTTGAGAGGAAAAGTTTGCAGCCAAAGCTATCTTCCTCCTCCTTCCCCCAAAAAATAAAACCAGCATTCCGATAAAGCCAGAAAAAATGTCAACCCTTCTTCAGTTCCGCACAAATCACACATACTCTTACGAAACATGTATTCACAACATATTAAAAACAGACCCAAGAACACCGTCACAACGGAGGGCTCCTCCTTGGCAATATTCTGAACCTCTGCCACAGGTTTGCAGGAGCCTGTTTGACCCAAAATATCTTGGCAGGGAGGCTGGCTCCTGCCATAACTCAGGTGAAACATTAGAATGAGTGCTGAAGATCTGATGGCAATTTTGGATGACTTCAGGAAAGCTCCAAGGGTAGGGGTGTGTTTGTCCACGCCACAATCCTTCTGCATTGGACAGGTCCATGTCTGTGGCAGGCAGGTGGCGGTGCTGCCCCTCTCCTTGCCTGCCCCAAAAGCAATTTGCTAAGAAACTGATTTTATTAAAATGAAAAGCTTCCTAGAAGTACTGAAGGCTAAACCCTTTCTATTTTCTTTCCAGACTCTTTGCCCTCCTCAGTTATGCCATGTGGAACGCTGGAGAGTGGGAACATTTCCAGCAAGTGCAATTAGGTTTAATACTTCCCATACATATGAGCTTATGAGCTCTCTTTTAATTACTGCTATTTACTACTAAGTATTATTATTTACAATGGCAAACAAACCTTCACATTTCCCAAATCCACACCTTCCAAAAAAGCCAGCATTTTCAGCCTTCCCATAGGCCATACAGGAGGGGGGAAAAAAAAAATTGTAAGATGCACTTGTTCAAATAGTGATTTATTTATTTATTTATTTTTTCCCCTAAGGACTTTTCTCTTTTATGCAGGACTGTTTACTAACAGTAAACTTCTGCAAGCTGACAAGCACACCAAATGCTCCTTTACTTCCTCATTACCATCCATTCCCATGAAAGGCACTGGGATGACAACGAAGGGTGCTGAAGCCCCTCACCCTCAGACCGGAGGCTGAGCAAGCTCTCAGCCACTTCCACATGCCCACAGTGTGCAAGCAGCATCCCCAAAATCCAGGAGGCAACATTGGCCCTTGCTTCAAGGGTCCATCAAATTCAGGTCCCACAAACACAAGACTCCTCGGCTCCTCATTTGACAGCTGCAGCCCCTTGGCACCCCACGTGCCCTGCCGTGATGCTGTGATGCCATGATGACACCAAAAAAGTCAATGCCACTTATTCACTAACAGCAAACATCCCACGCAGCTAAGAAATACCAAATTTTTACAACAAACGACCTATTTCTGGGGTTAGCCCTACAGCCATCAGCTGCAGGAAACAAAAGGCTGATGTCCTCCTCTTTCCTATTTATTATTATTTTTTAACAGCTGTTTAGTTCAGTCACTGCAGAGTTCACTTAGAGTCTAGGGGCGTCATTTCCTAAAACTGTAAGCCACTAAGGATTAGCAGCACACTGAAATTATACAACTTAGAACATCCCCCAGAGCATCCACTGCAGTAAGTCAGACTTTCCTTGAAATGTTCTGGCTAAAAACCTGATTACACGTACAGAGAAGCAGGGACCTTAATTGGTTGCTTCTCCCAAAACACCTCTGTTTAGTCTGATGTGGAGGCATCTTCAGCTTGTTAACTGAGCATACCCAATCACGCTCAATTAAGACGTTTTAATTAAGCATAGTTAATTACACTTAACATAAAGCACACGAGCAGCCCTTGTTGCAGCTCCTTGCAGGTGTTGGGGCACAGCCGCCCTCCTGGCCCTGTGACTGACAGCATTTTGGAGCCAGGCCACAGGCAGGCCTCGCTCATGCCTGAATCCTCCCAGGCCCTTCAGCCTTGACACATCCAAAACACTACAGAGGATCGCATTTCCTACGCCATCCCTTCATGCGGGGTCTTACCAAAGGCCTTCCCTGAGCACTACATCCCAAAACATCTCAGGGAACGGATTGATTAAATTGGTGCAACACGTTCAAGGGGCAGGGCAAGGTTTCCAGAAGGCTTTCCAGAGATGTAGCAACAAGTACCCCAAAACCTCACTTCTCACTTTACTCCTCTCTTGCCTGTTTTTTTCTTTTGTGTGTACCTTGCTAGCAAACTGACCTGGAGGCCCGTGGTGCCAGGCCCAGGTCGGAGCTCGCACTGCAGTCCCCACGGCTCGGCAGTGTGAGGGCTCGTGGGACCTCTCTAGCATGTCTCAGCATGAGGCTTTTCAGGCACCATGAAAAAAGCAAGAGCAGCTGTAACAGCCTGGGTGAAAATACTGCCTACGCTTTTTGCTATAAACATTATTTTGCTGCATTTCTCCCCCTTTCTGCGCCATTAGCTTACTATACCGATGTTGCCACTCATGCAGTGAGAAAAAGGGTTAACTCCTTTCCACCTCCTCTTGGCTATAACACTTTGGAAGTGCTGAAGTCTTCCCCCTGGTCCTCCCTCGGCCTCCACCAGGCCCCAGCGAGTGCTTCTGCAGCACACCTGGTGAGCAGGCTGACGGAAAGCAGCAAAACTGAGGCTTGGCACGACCCAGCGGCTGGACCTGAAATGAGGGACGGGGTAGCTGCCTGCTGCACCCACCCACGGGACGGGAAGGGAGCACGGTGTCAGGGGGCAAGTCGTTTTGCTGACTGTGCTTCCTTCCTCTGCAACTGTTTTTCGTTTATGCGTACAGCTCTGCACATACTTGTACATAGGAGGGGCTGGAGGTCCAAGTGCAGGGGCAGTAACAACCATAACCTGCAGAGCTAAGAGTCAGAGGCTACTGACCAGGAGCTTGGAAAGGCAGGAACAGGCTGGGTGGAGACGTCGCTGGAGCAGACAGGCATGCCCGAGGTGACCATGAATAATGCTGCTAATTTCTGAAATAGGATCATAGAGTGAAAGTTATGGCTACAAAGTGGTACGAGATACCTGTCATCATGCGGAGCCACACAGACAACCCAGAGAATCATGGAATCATAGAATATCCCGACTTGGAAGGGACCATAAGGATCATCAAGTCCAACTCCTGGCACCGCACAGCTCTACCCAAAATTTTAGACCGTGTGACTCAGTGCACAGTCCAATCGCTTCTTAAATTCAGACGGGCTTGGTGCAGTGACTGCTTCACTGGGAGCCTGTTCCAGTGTGCGACCACCCTCTCTGTGAAGAACCTCTTCCTGTTGTCCAGCCTAAACCTCCCCTGCCTCAGCTTAACACCGTTACCCCGGATCCTATCACTGGTGATTATGGAGAACAGGTCAGCGCCTGCCTCTCCACTCCCCCTCGCGAGGAAGTTGTAGACTGCGATGAGAAGACATAAGCAGAAAATAATGTTGGCAGAAAAAGAGGACAAGTGACAGAGTAAAAGCTCAGGAGGTCGCACTACAAGCAGCCTGTAAAACTGTGCTGTTGGAGGCTCCGGGGTGGCACTGAAGAAGAGGGGTTGCTCTGACTTGTTGAAGGCAGGAGGAAGCCAGAGCAGGATTCTTCATCATTTACAGCCCACAGGATTGGCATGACTGTGGTTGGCTTATTGCAACTTTTCATTCAAACTCTGTGATCATAGTTAGTGCTAACAAGATCAGATGTCTCAAAGATTACAAATAAAAACAGACTGCCGCTTTTTTATTGCTATTATTTCAGTATCATAACTGTACAGAGTATGGCAAATCTGTAGTCACGTGTTAATTCATTAATGTGTTCCTAATAAGTGGTATTAATTCATTAATGTGTTCTTAATAAGTGAAATCCCTATAGACTCATTATTGTGGATAGAACTGGGCAAATCCCAACAGAAATTTTATTGAATATTGGCTCAGATTGCAACTTATTTTTCCCCTCATCTGAAAGTTCCCATCAAGAAGGTGGTGGCGAAGTTCCCATCAGGAAATTCCCATCAAGAGGGTGGTCGCACGCTGGAACAGGCTCCCCAGTGAAGTAGTCACTGCACCAAGCCCGTCTGAATTTAAGAAGCAATTGGACTGTGCACTTAGTCACATGGCCTAAAATTTGGGGTAGACCTGTGTGGTGCCGGGAGTTGGACTTGATGATCCTTATGGGGCCCTTCCAACTCAGGATATTCTATGATTCTATGATCAGTTTTGGGGAACCAAAGTGCTCGTGCTTGCTTCCAGCCAGTCCCCCAGGACACAAGTACACATCCCCAGAGAGACATATACAAAATTATTTTGCCAGGGTAATCCAGACAAGTTATACTCATTCAGAAGACAAAATGCAATTTATGTCCAATCACATCTAAGCAGACACTGGATTTCAGAAGTCAAAAGCAAGAGGTGAGAGGGAAGACGCAGGTCATTCCAAATGTGCACTGCTGAAAAAATAATCAAGCTTTTGCAGAAAACTTAGCGTAAATTTGCCAGGAAATTTGACTGTGTATAATACTGAAGAGGGGACGCACTATTGATGCGATACGTGAATGTTCCTAATTATTTTAAGGGAGAAACTTTGTATTGTAAAACAACCACTCTCCAGCACTAGTGGCTGTCTAGGATGAGCAACTGAGATTGCTAAGCAAATTGAACCATTCTCACGCTGCTCTGCAAAATGAGGAGTGGGGGAAAAAAGAAAAAAAAAAAAGAATGGTGAAGGAAAGCATGTACAAAAAGCTGTGATTTACACTCAGAATAACCAAATCATGCCATCGTGTAAGGAGACAGTTTCTTCAGAATACCTAATACTTCAAAAAAGAAAGTAATTTCATGACCATAAGAGTTAGTAAGAAAGTAAAAACTTAGCAGGGACTTTTATTTATTTATTTATTTATTTATTTTTATTTTTTCCTTTTTCCTTTTTTCTTTTTTTCTTTTTTTTTTTTCTTTCACATGTGCTAGGATGCTTTTCTCCAATAGCAAACCTCTTTTCCGATGTTAGTTCTGCAAACTGCTTGCTCTTAGAGCATGTGAGAGTGAAGTGCAGCCTCTTTTTGCACAGAAAGGGGGAACGCCTTTGGTATTGTGGCCATGAGCAGCAGCCTCTCCCATGGAACAGAAATGTTGGCACGAGCAGGGGGAGCCTTACAAGCAACACACAGAGAGGGAGGAAAAGAGAAAGTGAGGGAAGATTACAGGGAGATTTATAGGTTGTGCATACGACGCCGCTAAAAGCCCTGCAGAACTCCTTACAATGCCGCTTGAGTCACTAACAAATTGAAGCACTTTATAAAATTTGCAGCTCTTCAATAATTTTGCATCGGTTTAAAGTGCTCATGCTCCAAACCGCAAAGTCTCTTAACCACCACAGATGTATAAAAGGCACATCATCAAAATGATGGTAATCAGCTCCTTCAATCTCAGGTGTAAAATTGTTCTGTATTTTTCCCTTGTCATTTTTGTTATTCACCAAGTGAAAAAAAAAATAATAATAATAATAAAAAGAAGGTCATAAGAATGCAAGGGAAAAAAAATCCTTTTTCAGATTCCTATGCAAAGTTCAAAAAACTGTGTGGATTAAAAGAAATTCACAGTTAACTTTGGCAAGGTTGACTAAAATCTCACAGGCTTTCTTTGTTGAATATCCACCCCACGAACAAAAATATATCCATGAAGGGGCTTAACAATCTCCAGAGATGTCTCCAGACATAATGAAAATGTTTAATGGTCAGGAGAAGAGGGAGAAGATGCACACTTTGAAGCACGTTTTGTCAGGTACTGAAAGGTGTATATGCTAAATATGCTAAATTTAACATTTTTTCCAATAACTTGCACCACACAGCAGAAAGCAGCATTGAATTGTCTAGGTCAGCTCTTCACAACTAGCAGGTTGTGTGAATAGTGGATATCTCAGTTTATCTACTAAACCAAAAGAAAATCAGTGTGTGGGCAAGGAAATTTCATAATGGCATGAAAGACCGTGAAAATATTTTCAACCTCAGTTAAAAAGTATTATTATGTAAATACAAAACTCTTATTAAGAAAAAAAAAATGGGAAGATTGTTCAGCTTGTGCACTTAAAAAAAATAAATAAAATTAAATTAAAAGGAAAGGAAAGAAAGAAAGAAAAACTAAACCAAACTAGAATAAACTAAACTAGAATAAACTAAACTAAACTAAAATAACACCGTTTTTTTCCACAGGTATTCATGTGACTGAAGTATATTTTAGCCCCCTGAGCAGTTTGACACTTTGGCTCTCATTCTTTATTAGAGCACACTTTCTCTTGGGCTGCTCACTGCTGAAGCACAAGCAGATGTTGCCAAGTGTCTGCACTTTTGCATACGCTGTTACTGCAAAAACTTCTCATGCCTCTGAAGAGAGACGTCCCGCCGAGGCTTGTTGTAACACAGCAGCATGGTGTGGTACACATGCACTCTCCTGCCTAAAAGAGCCGAAGCAACAGGGATGGCTGTGAGGAGAACTGAGCACCCTGCTGGGACTGGAAGCAGAGAATTTTTATTTATTTTTTCTATTTTTTTTCCTTTCCAAATGAGCACAGTGGGCCAGCTACAAACTAGATGGGTGCAGCAGCTTGGAGGGCACACTGTGAACCCAGGGAGGGCTCAGACCCCTGGGGAACTGCTCCACGTGGTGCTGATCGGTTTGTAATGGGATCATTCTTGAGATCTACAGCGAGTTTGAAGCCAGCATTTCACAGTAACATGGGGACTACATTTTGTGTCAAATGACATGATAAACTCATCGCTAAATCCTAATAACTAATAAAGGTTTCAATTCAAGTTTCCTTGCCTTTTAAAATTAACTGAAATCCCTTCCTTTTGATTCAGCAAGGACTGAAAAAATACTGATGCCTGGTCTGCTCACAAACCTCCCATCCGCATAGTGTGTAGAGCTCCATTTGTATTTATCAGTAAAATGCAGGAAGCTGGTGTCGGAGCATGCCATCGGTTCTAATTCACTCAGAGCACAAGAAAACCATGGGAAGAAGCACGACCAGAACAGGAATCCTGCTGGAGACTGCCTAAGAGAAAAATGCGTGCATGACTGAGCAAATAACATTCGTCAGGTGTTCCCAGGAGTTTAGAAACAGCGCTGAGAAAGGCAGCTGCTCCAGGAATCAGGAGAACCAACGTAACTCTGACACAGACGTGGTGGATTTCATGCCACCACCCCCATCTCTGCCCATGAGGTGTGTGTATGGGGGAGAATCTGGCATCTCCTGGGCTGTTCCTCGTCCTTGGGGCAGTGTCCAGCCTGAGATAAGGGGGTGGATTTTGGTCTTAGCAGCCCTTGAAGTCACCTTGGGGAGAACTGGAGCAGGACGCTGGAATGGGTCTGACACTGCCATGCCTGAACACAGGACTGACCTGTGTCTGATCTCCCACATTGCCATGTGGGTATACACCCCGGTTTAAAAGTATTGCAAATCATGACCTGGGCCTCGGCACAGAATTACAGGCTTCCCCTGAGGTAGGCAGCTTTGACAGCTTTGCTCTGTGAATCTCTGTCTTCTAGCTATACAGTGGTCTAATATTTACCCACTAAACAAACTATAGACATTGCTAATTCAGATTAATTGTGATTTTGTTTGTTCAGCAATGGAAATTTCATTTTAAAACTTTTTTTTTTTTTTTTATTGGATGGCGTGCTAGAAGTATATTAAAGCAAGTTAATTATTTTAAAATTTTCTAAAAGAAAGGTCATTTGCATAGCGAGCATCTTTCATGTGCAACAGCAGTATTGCTGGCTCCTGTCCAGCCCGGTGTCCAGCAGGACCCCAGGGCCTTTTCTGCAGAGCTGCTCTCCAACGGGGTGCCCCCTGGTGCCTCGGGCTGTTCGTAACCAAACACAGGACCCTGCCCTTCTCCTTGTTGAACTGCATGAGATTAAACTTGCCTCCATGCTCCCTTGCTTCCTGCTGTAGGTGACCGCTACACTGTTAAGTGTCAAATTCTTTCCCTCATCGCTAGTCCCAGAGATGAAATGGTGGTGAAAATACATACGTACATAGATGTAAGTTATTACACATGCCCAGCTAGGAAACTCTTCTGAGACAGGAGGTCACTTACAGACACAAAATTAAACCAGGATATTAACTCTTGTAATTTCTGTATTACTTTTCCAGAGGCTTTTCTTTGTGATCCCAAGCCCAGGAAGCAAGCTGCATGTCTCGCTACAGTGTGGTGTCAGCCCTGGGGGCTGCCTCCTGAGAGGAGGTGTTTTGACCATAGCTCACACCACCAAGGATTTGCAGCAAAAAAACATGACACGGAGGCTGTACCTGCAGGCAACGGGTGAGGAGCTGTCTTTGCCCAGGGAGATGCTCCAGCATGTGGCTAGATTTCAGCCCACTATCCTCATCCTCTTCACTTCATCAGCAATTTACCCTTTCCTCAATTACTTTGTATTCTCTAGGCTTTGATTTTCTTATGTTTCACCTACAGCAATCAAAATATGCTTCCTTGGTGCTGCTTCTAAAATCCCGTATTTTCATGCTGGTGCTGCCACGTGCCACTTGTATCTGAATACAGAATGATGAAACCACCAGTAAATAAATATGTTCGGTCTCTACCAGTTGCACTTTCATCTACAGCAGAACATGCTTTGAAACACATAAGCACTAGCAGACAAAATTTCTTTCAACATTTTGACATTTTTATTTTTTTATTATTAAGTATACAAAACATTTGTACAAGAAAAGCTTACTGTAGTCATTTTCTCAGACATAATAGTCCTCTCACAGCAAAGAGCTTGCAAAATAATAACAATAAACCTTTTACACTTTTATGCGGTTGAATCAAAAGAAATAGCAGGTGGAAGTAAAAACAGAATTATAGAGTGAATAAAACAGAAGGATATTTCATGTAAGTAGCACATGCCCTGACCAGTTCAAAACTTATTTCTCAGTATTTTGGAGGAATTTTAATGTAACATACTTTGTTCGTTAAAAAGCAGAAATGCTACTGAATTACTTAAGCAAATATGCCAAGTGCCAGGGCAGTTTCTGACCTGCTGAAGAGCTGTCCTGTTTAATGCAGGACACAAAGAAACAAATACGTATGTGGCCTTCCACAAAAGGCTACTTCCTTCTCTGCTCCAGGTCTGCAATGGAGAGAAAAATACTTACAACTTTTTGTGGTGCCAACTAGTTTGGAGAACACATTGAAAACATTGTATTCATCAAAATCTTGTAAAAATAAAGAGCATCGCTAAAGGCAACTATTACTTCTGTCATAAGACAACTTATCTTTTTTTATTCTATAATTTAGAATAGCTCTGTGTTTGCATAGACAAAATCAGGAACTTTTGGCGTGGACAGACTGAAGGGTTTTACAAAAGGCAGCAACATGACTTCACACACTTTCTCAAAAGGATAAATCTGTGTTGCAAGCTGACTTCAGGACGTTTTGAATCTTGCAGCAGCTCTCTTCTCTCATGTGTGTAAGAAAAGTGCCTTCTCTAGCAGGAGTAAAGAGAGGATAAATAACAGCACCACGGAGGGGAAAAAGGAACCAGAGAAAGCCACAAAGCTGGAATTCTTTCATTGCCAGGCTTGGAACAGACACAGCCATGCAGCAGCATGTGGCAACGAGGAAACATGAAGAGCTATAACAGGTAGGCTGGGATAGAACTGAGAGAGCTAAGGGTATCCCCGGGACATGGAAAATCAGAAGGAGAAAGAGTAGATATTGCTTCATAGGGAAATTAAACAAGCTACTGGGCTGCTCCTTATCATTTTTGTTTATTCTTCATAGTGGCAGGCCAGCGCACAGAACGAAGGCTACGGGACACCAGCAGGTGTTACATGCAGGTTGCAGCCAGGAGGGTCCAAAAAAGCTCCCCTGTGTGCTCACAGCACCACCTAATAGAGCCTCCTCCAGAAAGCTCACGGAGGCTCAGCAGCTCCATAGGAATGAAGGCAAGGAAATACAGCAACAACTTTCAGGTGCGGGGTGACACACAAAGAGCCAGGTGGATTGTCAACCTGAGAGGATTCAGCCGCAAGGGAGCTAGCACGGCTTTGCCAAGGGCAGATCATACCAAACCAGCCTCATGTCCTTCCTTGACATAACTGGCCTGGTAGAGAAAAGGAAAGCAAGAGATGTGACCTTTCTTGCCTTTAAGGTCTCTGAGATAATCCAGCATGAGATTTTCTGAAGGAAAATAGAACATATGGATTAAGAGCATGAAGCAAGTAAATGTTTCAAAAGGACGACTGTGAACATTTTGCTGTTAAGACATGGAGTCTAGAATGGGGGTGGTGTCTATATGTAAAAGTACATACCCATATACATACATGTTTATGTGCATAAATACATAGGAGCACGCGCACACATACATGTATGCACGTATATGACTAATACACATACAAATATAAGCCATTATATTTGAGTTTCTCGAGCAAGGTTCTAATGAAAAGATGGGGCTGCAGGGAGAGAGTTGAGGGCACAGCTCCAAAGTGGCGTTTCTTGACAGTGGAACAACTGTCTCAGTAATACAGCCATCAAAAGGCAAATAATCCATATGGTAATCAAATTAATTATTATTAATAAGAGCAACAACGAAAGCAGGGGGAAAAGAACAAAAATGTTTCTCACCTCCAGATTTCTCACTTCCATTTAAGAGAAGTGGAACCTAAGTTACCAGCTCAGACTTGAGGTCAGTGACCACAACAGCCATACCTCTCCTACTAATGAGGTCTGCCATGTGGAAAGCCCCAGAAAAATCCAGCTGGAATCTAGGTGCCAGTCCTTGGGCACTCATGTATCAGCTATCTCAGAAACTCACCTGCTCTACTTTTTACCTGAAAATTTCAGGTTGTAAGATTTGAACCTCAGAGCCAAGAGTTGAAGGCTTACACTTCTAATGTTGTAAGGGTGATGTCCTGCCTCCACTCTTGGCATGCAGGAAGATTCAGCACCTTTTACAGAAAGAAATCTCCAGAGGAAACATTTTCTATTCTCAGATACCAGTATCCTACTAGAGAGACAGCATGCAATATACATATGGCTGCACATATTCTGTGTTTCAGATGTGTTAAAGAAACGCTAAATCCACATGTCTCCTCTCAGCCCTGTGGCGATCCCACTACAGCAGTGCCAATGCACTGTGGCAATCCCAATCTGTAGAAGAAAACCAAACATCGTTTTAACTGTCTGTCCTCCATCTCCTTTACCTTTTGCTGGCTATCACTGCATGGAAAGCAATAACTTGCTCACCCACAGCAGCTCACAGAGGTTGTCTGAAGACAACCCAGTGGAGAATTGACCTCTGCCGGTCGTGATGTAAGTAGTGATGTTGTTAAAACAGCACTGTTTACTGTTATAATTTATCTACCATCAGGTTCCAGTCTCTGGCTCCCATCCTTCCCCGAGGATGAAAGAGTTTTTATTCCACAGCGAGGTGTTTTAACCCCTTGGCCTCCTCCTGCACGCCGCAGAGAGCTCTCTGCTCTCTGAAAGCTGCGCTTCCCGTCCAGGCCCCACCTCCATCTTTGTGCAGGCCGCACCTGGCGCAGCCACTGCCATCCTGTGGGCGGAACAGCATGTGTGGGACAAGGAAAGCGAAGGATTTCAGGGCCAAAGCTTGCAGTTATCTCCTCCTCCCTGCATCTCCCAAGTGAACAGGAAGTAACTGGACGCCTGTGCTCCTGGATCAGCTACATCTAACCCCAACTAAGAGCCTACCTCTCTTTAATTTCTGACGAGTGTAGGACTATTCATACCATACCATACGCACCCATAAAAATGTAAACCACGTGAGTTGTGCCCTCATTGAAAAAAGTGTGCTCAAAGTTGACAGATACGAAGAAATACTCGGCATGTGTTAGTTATACAGACTGACGTGAATTTCGTAATTCAGGAAGGGTGTTTTATCTTCCTTTCAGCCATCAGGAGAGACAGAACTGGACTTTGGCCCCACTTTTCAAGAATGGAGAAGAAGCCTGTTCCCCAGACTTTCCCCACCAATGCTGCACAGCTAGGAAGTAAAATCACTAATCCTCAGCAAACTGTGCTTTAGAGATGTCTTCAAACACTTAATTCCTATGAGTGGCACAAAATATTGAAGAGTTCACTCACTTCCAGAGCAAGGACAATACATTACTTTCTAACATGAGACATAGCCCATAAATGAGGCTCAGGGAAAGGAAAGGGCCCTCTCCTTCTCTGGGAAGGTGACATGGTAACAATGTCTTAGAAACAGTGCTTTAGCAACCACTCTTCAAGATAACATCCAGAAAACAACTGCTGTACACAGCCGCAGCATTTCAATTAGTGACACACTTGCTGTGGCCATTGCCCTTTGTCTACATAGAACATTCCTCCCAGCCTCTGCTGTGTCCCTTATGCAGTCCATCAGGCAACAGCGTGCCATACCAGGAAAGCAACAGTAATTGTTTTACATCTTCTTTGCAAATTCTTCATGCATTTGACTTGAAACAGAAAGGTCTTCCCTCACTGCTTTCTCCATCCTGCCCAGAACAGCTGGCAGCAGCCAGGTACTCAAAGTTTTGCCCTCTCTGCTGGTGTATGCTTCCAGGCCTTCCTCCACCACACAACTCTTGCAGCACAGTTCATAGAGTTGTATAGTCCCCCAGCTGTTCCGTGATGACCAGTCCATGATGCATGCTTGCACTTTACAGCAGGAGTCAGCTTTGCCCACTTTCCTCGCTGAAGGCACTTTGGATCAGTTTGGTTTCAGATAGGTTGCAGATAGATTGCAGATTGCTTCTGGGTTCAAAAGCAGGACTTCACCAAATGCTTGAAACCACAGGTTCCCTCCTGCTGCAGGAACGTGCTGCCAAGACTTGGGAGAGCTTCTTACTGCCGAGCAGATGAGGAGCTAGAAGAGCAGAGCACATGCCTTCACGAGACCCAGAGCTGTGTCTAGCCGATGAATGGAAGGACTTTCCAGACAACTGCTTGGCTGCCTGAGCTATACACCACTTGAGCACTTATTGTGGTCATAGCACACACAGATTAGATGCTGTAGAGTTAGCAGCTCAAATAATCTGATTTTGCTCATGCCGAAGTCCTTTTGAAGGTTAAATACAACAAACTTCATAGGGCACTGAAACTTAGCCTGGAATAAACCTTGAGAATCACATACCCTTCATCGACACCCGCTGATTAACTTGAAGTAGCAAAGTAGAATCAATACGCTGTCTGAAATAGAATCACAGACTATAAGAACTGTTGAGTTTATACAAGCCAGACTAAACATCCATTCTACTGCAAAGCTTAAGGGACTGCAGAGTCTCAAGGCAGACAGCTTCAGGCTGCATGGAGAAAGCAAATGGCTGAGAGTGCTGTTCTCAGCTTGTGCAAATAAAACCAAACCAAACAAACAAATCCCACCACAGCTCATTACCTTCCTCCTGTGATTTTAACTCACCCTACTATCTGTAACAGGTTGATCACTTTCAGAAGGAGGTCCCACAGCTCAGTTATCTTAACACACTTTCAATCCCCACTCCCAACCCAAAATTAAGATGGTGTTCCAATTTTTCTCTTTTCCAAAGCTGCTGGCCATAATATATGACAATATCACAAAATTGCTAATAAGACATGTGGCTTTGGGAAACTGATAGAAGCTTTCACAGTCTGCAATGTATTTTGATGCTTGTAAAGTACAAAAATATCCTTGCTCAATAGGAAAGGTTATCGCTCGTCCTTGGGACTGTGCAGCACTTTCCTTTCTCTGCAGCCAGACTTTCCTTTTTAATCAAAGTGGTTTTGTTCGTTTGTTTTTTAAATACAGTTTTGCTTGTAGATTAAAGAAGAGTGTTTTCTCAAGGATGTTTGGTGCTGCTGAACTACCTGAGCAGTTTTTGCTTCATCCATCTACTGTGTAGCAATGTGTGCGTGCCCAGAAAGAAAAGCCATGCATAACCGAAATCAATATTCCAAAAATCATGTATTAAAAAAAAAATGTTACTAACCACTTTTTTAGGCCTATTGCTTCTTAGCGCTATTAGGATGGCACAAATAGAAAAGACCATAATAGTTTTAGAAAATCTGTAAGTGGTTCTTTGTCTTAATCATATGAATAGCAATTTACCCGCAGTCTGTATCTATACTGGAAAAAAGTGATTATTCTGCTGCACCCCAAGCAAGGAGGGGGAAAAAAATCAACACAAGTATTTCTAAAAAAGATAATATAGGCTAGTACAGAAACTGAGTGGATAAAGTTTGGTTACCACGTTTCTCATCAAACCTGGAGATTTTGTACGAGTTCATAACGAATGGGATGTATTAATCAAAATAGGAAAAAACCACACTGATAAGACAATAAACATTTATTGATCTTTGGCTTTAGAAATTGTCCTATTTTGGATGTGGGAAATACTATATAAAATAATGGATTTGGTTTTTAAATCTAGAGTAAGTACTGTAAAACAATTTATCCTTCTACAGTCCACAAATGCAAGACATGCAGAGTACACGTAGGGATACTAAAATACTATATCAGCATCACTGTAGTAGACAATAAATGTCTCATACGGATCAATGCTTTACAAATGCAAGCAAGTTGATGGGGCAGTTGATATACAGCAGGTATCACAGTTCCTCTTAGATTTGCTGTGGTATTACCACTAGTACCTCATAAATACAAATTTATGAATGTGTGCATTACTAAAAAAAATATATATAACATCTCTCCAGAATGACTAGGGGAACAAGAAAGTATAATCTTTTTTCACTTAGCAGCATTTATTGATGTTAAAGGATTTAGGTTTTTAGATGACAAACCAATTCTTACTATTTCGACATTAATAAAATGCTGCCACATACATACTAAGACTTACCAAACAAGACTTTGTAAAGACAGATTAGTAAATGCTCCACAGTCAAATAATAAGCAACAATTTCTTACACACAGTGTAAGGAAGCATTTAGCACACTTACTGGAGGAAGCGTTCCCAAACAGTGTACTACATACAGTATAGGTTGCTAAAGCCACTTTTTAGAGCTAAAAGCTCAAAATGGTTTCATAAGGCTTCCTTGGAGGAAGGCTTCCTTTGGTAGATTTAAACCAGTAACACCGTTTCAGTTTACAAGCACTTCACATTTAGGGTGCATAATTAACTCAGGGATAGGCACCTACTGTTCCTTCACTTTCCCCCGTCCGCCTGCTGAATATGACTAGTCTTGTTTCACCTTCAGTGCTCACCACGCTCAGAGGCAGGGAACTAGCTTACAGGTAAGGATGACTTTGCTATTCTATACCCCGAAAGCACTCTGTGAAATTGGTACACAGAACTCGTGCATTTTCTTTGCTCGGTCCCAGACAGCCACGTTACAATGCAGCTTCTCTTGTACTCCCTGTACCCCAAATCCACAAGGATGTGGCGAACCTCAGTGCAGTCTTTCTGAACTCAGGCAGAACTACTTACCTGGCCAAAGTTTGCTGCAGAATTGGGGCGTAAGCAATATCAAGGGTGTCACTAAAAAACTTTGTTATACTGTTTCAAAGTTGCGCACACATCCCTTCCTTCAATCATAAAAAAGGAAGAAAATAATGTATACGTGGCAGTGGGGTGTTACATTACCAATCAGGTGGTAGGCAAAGCTGTTAGAATATCACTGAAGTAATGCAAATGGAAAAGATTTCTACAAAATCTTATTTGCCTCCAGTGTTTAATAACGTTTACAAACACACAGACATTCTACATAACAAAAGCTTTATGGAAATAATTTTATAGTATATCCCCTTTTTAGGACTAGCAGTCCTTGCATTTTCTTTCCAAAAGCTGACCTTCTATTATTTAGCAAAATAAGCAGAAAAGTAGATGCAACAAATTTTAAGCATGCCTTTTACAGACCACCCATGTTTAGGCACTTCAGTCTATGGTGCACAAAAAGAATGCAATGTTTCTGTACACTGTTTATTATTTGTAGTAATTGCACCTAGGTATTATCCACACTGACTTTAAACAAAAAAAAAAAAAAAAGGAAAGGAAAGGAAGAAAAAAGCCAACAAAACCTCAAATACTCTTCAGCTTTTCCAACTTGTGCTGCACTCTCCTGTCCGTAAGTCCCAACGAACCCCTAATGCACAGAGCAAATGCAATTATTTGTTTTGACGCAGGTGATGCAACACTGGTCAGGAGGTCTATGTAATGCAACTGTCATCTAATACCACCTTCAGTGTGAAGCATGCCAATCATAATACTTACAAAGCTCTAACTATCAAAATCACCTTGTATCAGTAATTTAGCAGACGTAGGAAGCTAAAATGTACATAAATAATATCAGAGCCTTGTCCATTTGGCAAATACTGAAATGAAGGATGGGGAGTCCTCTACTCTGAGGTTTGTTGTAGTGTAGGCAGTATTACGTGCTTTTTTCTTAAAGACTCTTAACAAAGCAACAGCACTGAATTTATGTCTGGTCCCAGCAACAGAGACATTAATTTAAAGTATTTACAACTTGGAGGATGCTCCTTGTGCAATCTGTAACAAGTTTATCTATGAGAATTTTTAGGCTTAGATTATTTGATAGCATGTTTACATTAATATTGGCTCACATAAATGGAATGACTGAAACATCAGACAAAGTTTCCTAAGATCACTATTACGAAATATTGCTCCATGTATTCTTCCTAGAAAACCTTACAAACTAAGAACATGTAGAATGTTAACAACAGGACAAAGGAATGACTGAAGACAGGGAAAACTAAAAACATTTGTTATCATGTCATGACATGGGTGTGAACTGTACCTTATGAAGTAAAATTTTTGGAGTGTTTATTGTTGTCCTGGCTTTTTATCAAAAATACTTTAAATATACATTCTTGAAAATTAAAATATACATGGGAAGCAAAATTTGATTTGTGAACAGAGAAAGTGAACAAAGGAAAAGAGAACAAAGGCTGACTTTAGCAGAAGATATTTTAAGCCAGGCTTAAAAAAAAACTCATCAGCATAATAAATTAAATAAAAACGACCTACTACTAAAGAGTTTGTAAAAAGCTACTTGTAAAACCTAGTTGTTTTTTGTTTGTTTGTTTTAATAGCAGAGTCACAATATGTTGAAATACTGCCAACCTGGACTTCCTCCCTTATTCTGGATTGATGTTGTGATGATGTGAAAAAAGTTTGGTATTTACAGGTGGATTCCACAAATCAATATAAAAGTGTGTATGTGTTAGCACTCCAGCCTGGACACCAAGTTTTAAAAAAAAAATTGAGTGTAGAAGTATTTGACTTCTAGTTGCAGGCACTGGTATTAATGACAAATGCAAAGATGTTCCACGGTAACAGGATTAAAAATAATTTCCATTAAAAATGCCACTGAAACCAAAGTAATAAAAACACAAACACACTGGCATGCAAAACAGTGTGCAGCACAGCATAACTTTCCAGGCAATCCACAGCAAGAAACCTGAAAAAGTGCAGCATATACGGACTTCAATAACAGCAGCCTTTAAATAACATGTTGGTCTCACTATCTCTTCCACAGAGTGAAAACTCTTCTGTCTAGTATTGAGAATGAAGATTAGATACACCGTCGATTTTAGTACGTGCACTGCCAAAGACAGAAAGCATGGCAGACCTTTCAAGAAATCACTCTGCAGCACAGACTGACTACTCTGCATCAGCTTGCTCGGCTAGATCAGGTTATTTGGTTTCAATACCTGTTGTCTAGAAGCTCTGAGCAACTAACAGCAAGGTCAAAATATTGTTCTTAAATCATCATTTGGGATTTAGGACTTGGGCTGCAGGTACTGGAAGAAAGTCTTATTTACTCATAACGGTAAACATTTACCTTTAGTATTTCACTTAAAATCCAAATGACCTGCTTTTGCCCTCCGCTGTTAAGATTTTGCTTAGCCATAAAAGAAAGATTTCTCCAAGAGAAATCCTATTTTCTCTGGCCTTACTTCCCTTCATGATTTCCCATTTTTACTGTGCACTTAATTCTTCAGTCACAGCCACAACATTCTAGTTACTTTGTAGGGACAAAATTATCTGTGGGATGATTTTTTTGTGGCTAACATACACCAATTGTGTCAAATGGCAAAACTGAAAGTATAACTTTTCAAAACCATCCAAAATCTCCCACGAAAAACAAACTAGTGCTCAAAAGAATAGTTTTTTTAAGAATAAAAATGTACAAGGCATTTAATCTTGTAGGGCCTTCTGTAAGATTTCTATAGGTTTTAAGATAGTTTAAATTCTCTATGCATTAAATCCAAGACCTCTGTTGCCATTTAGCTGTAGTTAGTTACAGCACAGTAAACAAACTTGTGATTATTTCATTGAAGTTACTTGAAACCTCTGTACTCACTACCCATTCTATACGTTGAAATTATGCTACCTAATTGCTGTGCTGATGTATGTTGATGGCACTTTTGTTTGTTGGTGAGTTTGACTTTACAATCCAGGTAAGGATACATCTCTATTCACTTGTCTTCCAGGATTTGCAACTAACAGAAGGGAAAGAGCAATTGCCGTAGAAATTAATTTTCTAAAACACATCAGTCTGTACGAGGATTTTCTCTTGTGTTGATAATACCTGTTTCTCCATTATTACTTTAGCTGTCGATTCTCTTGCGAGAGAATCAACATGAAGGAAGAGGAAAAAAAAATTAGTTTGCCACAGGTCCTTCAACACCCAGAAAATCCTAAAGCTTGAGAAGGTATCAAAGGAGGTCAAGTGCTGCCTGAGAACGTCACCTGCAAAGTGGAAGAACAGGCTTGTTACAGTCCTCTCTTTTTCCTAATCAATTTCTCTAATCTCAGAAATAGAGCAAGTGTTACACTTGGGTTTCCCTGAATCTTGCTGGAAGACCTGGATTTAGCACTATCCTAACTTTGTCTAAAGGGATTTCCATCACAGAAGCGCAGTGTTTAACCAACTGATAGCAAGTTTGTATTTCAGCTGGACTTTGGAGTTATTTAAACTATTTAAAGGGACTTATCCTGCAATGATAAATAAACTTAAAACCAAACCAAAAGAATAAAAAATCAAAATACAAACAACATTAACTAATCTAGCTATGTCATTTCTGTGTAGGTTAATGTAGGAAAAAGCTGTGGATCGAAGGAAAGAAGTGTCAGGCCAACAAGTCACAGTACTGGAGTGATAAAAGGAGTTCTGAATTCAGGAAAAAGGAAGAAGAAGAAAAAAAAACACGTTGACTCTTTGTCAGAAGAATCTTTCCTTCTAAAATCTCTCAGAAATGTAGTAGACAGTGAGGAAAAAGCAAGTATTTAAGAATCCTGAATAAAAACTAACCTCTCTGACAGGTTTTACTTGCTTTTCCATTTCTGTAAGCTGCTTTTTTAACCCCAAGCTGCTGATAAAGCTCTCCAGGGAGGGGGTGTAGGGACTGGAGGAAGCATTTGCCAGTTGCTGATTTAAAAGAGCTTCCTGAACAAGTGAGCAGATACTGCTTGGAGGCTCAAATAATATTCATGGAAGTAAGGACTATCAAGGCTGCTGTTTTACTTTAAAAGTCATTTTTGAGCATATCAGGTAGTTGTAAAATGCACTGCTCACAACTATGGCAATATACTCCCTCTAGCTTCACTGTCACATTTCAAAGATGTTTATTGCTGTATGTTAGTTTTTAGTAAACCTCCTAGACCTACGTAATGATTAAGTGAAACCAAAGAAAGACCACCTCCCATTCGGATTAAATTGCTGACCAGAAGGTCGTCCATCGTGTTCTGTGGAACAACAAAATGTGGAACAAGGGACAGAAGTGCTGATTTTAATGCTAGCAACATCCACGTGCATATTTTCCATGTGATCTGTGCGACACCTGAAGAGTAAGACAGTGTGCTTCCTCATCAAAAGCTCTGCTGATATAATTACAGTTCACTTTTACAAACTACAAGCTTTCAAAATATGTAGCTATGCCAAAGGAAACTGTTATCTAACGTTATTTTTAAGTCTGCTCCAGTATTGGAAGTTCATTCCTGTCCTTCAGATTGCAGCAATAGGATACATCTCATCCACGTAGTGAGCTTTTTGGACCAAGTTCACAATCAGAATCAAACTGCACTGTATTGTTTAAGTATTCTCCAGAATAAAACATCAATATTGGATGCCTACCTATAAATTAAAAAGCTGACCTTACTAATTTTCATATTAATGATATATCTTGAACTAACAGATACAATACTTCCCCCAGTGCTATAATTTGTTATTCTATTCATCTGAATGACATTTCCTAGGAGTGTTTCAAGACCTGAACCTATGAAGTCAAATATTTTTTAGGTTAATTCACACAGTTGAGTCTTTTTCCCTGTTAATTATGAAAGGTCGGTGTGAAAAAACAAAGCTTGCAGCACCAATAGCACTGAAATACTACACTGCAATGAAACCGTTTGAATCATGCAAGGTGTTTCAAGACATCCCAAATGCATGCAGTAGGTACTAGCTGGTGTACACAAATCTTCTCCTAGTATCAGTAAATGCAATTTAATAAACTAATAAATAACTTAAAAGGCATTCAACATAGCAAGACGATTTATCACCAGCTTAAATTCTGAATTTTCTGCATTCATGGACAGTCTGCTTTCCCATATGGCAGGTTTGCAACATATTAAATATTTAAGCTTTTCCATTTATAAATGCTTATATGCCAAAGCACAAATTCAAGAGAAAAAGAACAGTAACAGAAAAGTAGCCAGTATTAGTTGAAAAAAAAAAAAAAAGCACTGAACTCTGCAGTGTAATATTAACATTTTAAAAAAGCTACTACATATGAATCCCCATTTTTGTTCTCCAACTACACAAAACATCTAAAACATTGTAATTCATTGTTTCACAACAGTTTGATATGTAGGGTCTAACCCTCCACTGAAGCAAAACTTTTAAAGTTAATGCTTTGCTCCTCCTTACAATAACTGTTTATTACACAGAAAAATATTATTTCTGAGAGATATTATTTGTTACCATACGGCCAAGTTAACACAGATTACACTGGCTAAAGGAGACAATCTGACAGAGCTGGTATTTTAACATTAACAGTTGAAGTTGATCTTTTCTTGCAAAATAGCTTAAGTTCTTTAGTATAGCTAAGTACCTTTGTAGAGGCACCAAAATCAAATAGCCCTTTCAACTGAACTTTCAACAAATTTAATTTTCATTTCAAATGGGATCTTGAATTAACTAGACACACATGTATACCTCTCCCATGGCCTTGTAATATACATTCAGCAATTTAAAATAAAGATTCCGTATTTTGTAACTTCATATATATTATATATTTGATATATAATATATATTTATATGTACATTACAGATACATACACTCTTAGTCAGCAGGATTAAACTGTTTTGAAATGTTTAAATGCTGTCACTAATCTACGTCTATTATTTTGTGAATTCAATGGAATTTATCTATTACCTAAAAAGAAGAAATTTAAAAGATCCAAATGGAATCTGTGGATCAATATTAGCACCAATACAGATGGCCATTACTTCAAAATGACTGCAGGGACTGTATTTTTTTTTTTATATATATATATATATATATATATTTTTTTTTAATAATTCCCCTCACTGTGCAAGCATTTCTGCATAATATTTAGGCAGCAATACCTGCCAGGTCCACTTGTTTATCTCATGTTAAATTTAAATTTTATACAACTTTTCTTACTGTAATATACAGTATCTCTGTTGTCCTGTTGGATTATTTCATTTTTCATGGAGAAAAGTGATCAACAGCTATCCAACAGAACTTTTTTAAATCCCCTTTCATATTCCATTGTATGGCTCAGTTTCAAGGTTTAACTGAATAGGCAGCCATCATCAGCATAACCAGTGCCTACTTACACAGTTCAGTCACTGACAGCTGATTCTTAAAACACAAATTGTTGAGGGTGACATCTTCTCAATGGAAACCAAGATACAAAGAGGTTGTATCTTTTCAGCATGCCACCAATACCTGCCACACAATAATGTCAGTCTTGTTACTATAATTGAATTAGTTACCTACCATCTCGGTAACAAAAATAACAAACCCAGTTGTAATTTTAAACATTTTAAGAATATTCACCCTGAGAACACAGACGAAGAGTTTTAAAAAAAAAATCTGATATGTTTTCTCTTCATATATAGCTTTCTTCTTTTATCTTCATCTCCTCTTGGGTACCTGGGTTTGTATCTAGAATTTGACGTTGCAGTTATCAGTTGATCTGTTCATGCCACAGTCAGGTACTGGTGATAGAAAAGCCCAAAAAGGCTTGTAGAAAAAAGACAAGCAGCAACCCACCAGGTAAGGAAAGACAGGAGTCCCCGGAACAGGAGAGGAGTGAAAATATTCTTTAGGCTTCCCAAAGCCATTGTTATTTGTACTACAGTTACTTTCATCTTTCCATCAGCGGGTGGAGACTCAGAATAAACTGAATTGGGAAGCAGATTGTTTTCTACTGGAGTGTCGGAATTCAGTTCCGGGTAGATGCCCCAAGAATAATTACCTGTTAAAAAGAAATGAGTAACGAATTTTTGTAGAATTACATTTAAGTTCTCCTCTAATTGTATCACTCTATACATCATCTTAAATATGTTTCTACACAAACAAAATAATTATAATTAAGTAAATACTAACTGTATTCATCCACATGACTTCCTGATCTAGTAAGCTATTACTTCCATACTAGTAAGCTATTAGGGCAGGATTTATCCTACATTTTCACATCCTAACATCTACATCTGAAACAGTTGCCTTGGGACCCCTGTCAGTGCTGGGTATGATTAATCCTACCATATGTAGATGTCTGCTTCAAGATGGGATGAACTGCAGCCTAATAAAGTCTATCTCTGTTGACATTTTGCGAAAAGATTGCCATGATTGCATTGCAAGCTGTGAAAGATATCCCTCATAAGAAACACAGTGACATCAGATATCCCAGAAATAAAATGAACTCTATATCTCACATTTTCTTTTCAAAAAAACTGCTGATGATTGTAGAACTGGAAAAAAAGCCTTTAACATATATTCATAAAATTAAAATCAACAGTGTTTTATATAGCTCATTCAAAATACTTTGAAAAAGATGAATATTTCAATGGAAATAAACAGCTTACTTTGTTGTATTACACATTTTTTTCAGAAATAAACAAATTAGCGTATCATTGACAGATGTCAAAAGCTGGAAGAGAAGAGGACAGCTTAACAGCCACATATCAGAAAATTTTAAATGGCTGGAAACCACAACCTGTTTCTGGATTACAAGTACCCAAACAATCTAACTCTCCACAGATAACTGAAAATACAAAAGCCCTGTAGAGGACAGAACTCACTTTTGTTCATCAAATTTTGCCTACCTAGTGTTTTCAGAAGCAGAGTTGTGTGAAGGAGCATCACCAATGGTGCAACATACTGCAGTGCAATTACACAAAGATAATAGAATACCCGAGCCACCTGGGAAAAAAAAAGTTATTGGTGAGTTCTGGGTGATCAGACCAACCCTTTATGAACACATTCAGGAAAAACAAGCAATTTATTAAAAAACAACGCTTATGCATAAATGCTGTCATAAAAGTTTTCTAGCTTATTTCAGTATGTGACGTATTATCTTCAAAAGACCTAACAAAGAAATCCCTAGCTGATGAACTCCTGTTTCAGGATACATCAAATCCTGAGAAGGCACTCTGAAAGGAAATAACTAAAAGCATATGTTCTGTTAAAACTAACAGAAACAATTTTGCCTATGAGCACTGCATATTACTGTTCAAAGACTCCTATTTCAATATACAACAATCAAAACTAAATATATGGTTAATTTTTGAAGTCCCTACTGATTTACAGACTAAATCCTGCTATACGAATGAAGTAGTAGTCAGTCCAAGGCTTCATCAAAAGTAAATGAAAATTTGGTTATCGTTGCAGTTTCTTTTCAAATGCAAGTTCTTCTAGTTTTAAAAACAATGACAAGAGGACTTGTCATTAGTAGATGATCAATAACAATGCATTTAAATGGAATTTCTTTCAGATATACATTATGGCTCTTTGAAACCCACTGAGGTTATTCCTACACCCTGCTCCTTATTTCTTTCGATTGTTGCATTGCATATTTTATATAAGCTATTGACCTAAAAGACTAGATCAAATAAAGAAGGGAAAAAGTCATAAAATCGATAGCAAGCGATCAATGAAATAAAGCTAACCGGATTTTAGAAAAGAATAGAATACAGGGTGGCAAAAAAGATGAAGGTAGACCTTACATTTTTGGAAACACATCAAAACCTCAAAGGGCTCTGACATGAGCAAGCATCAAAAAACTAACATGAGAAGAAAATACAGTAAAACACTGACAGAAGAATCATGAGAAATACCGTAAGATATCTGACGGAATATGATAAAAAAAAAGTAATGATCACTGCTGTAAGACACGTAGAAAAGACTACTGCCAAGAATTACAGGAGAAAGAAAGCAAACATGGCTAATAAAACAAGACAGAACTTTATTTAGTAGCCATGGGCTTCATAAAAAGAAGACACAGACGTATTGGATAAACAGACTTAAGAAACACCATGTACAGAAGACATTATTGTTTTGTGGATAGGACTAAAGCTCCCAAAACTAAAGCTGTGCATTCACGACAGCCTTCTGTCATACAGTTCTGTCATAACCAATTGTTGCTACCTCTATTTCCTAACTGTTCCTCTGAAGCCAAATACTGGTCACTTTGTTTTTAACTAAAAATCTGAAAAATTCCATCTTCTTATGACCGTAGGATATTTGGTAGAGACAAGGACAGGATTATAGGTAACAGTGATGACCCTAAAAGAACAGTCTTTGTCTTATGACATATTCCTCCCGGAATAAAACCCCAATGCAGCAAGATCCTCAGGCAGCACTATCACGCAACACTAGAAATCTAAAGTTTACTTCGCAGGCAGCATGTAACAGCTTACAAATTCTACCTTCTTAATTCATTGATGGTTTATTTTATTATTTTTCTTTAAAAAATCCCATCTTTTGTATTACTTGCAACAGTATCAAGACAGGCAATTTTGTAGCTAGGCTAGTACATTTCAGGGTGGCCTTACAGAACTGAATGTGTCTTATTTAATCCTGAAATATAACTATCCTATCTTAAATTTTGCTGCAATTTAAAAATCACAGTTT
This sequence comes from Anser brachyrhynchus, assembly GCF_964034855.1. NCBI lineage: Eukaryota > Metazoa > Chordata > Aves > Anseriformes > Anatidae > Anser > Anser brachyrhynchus. The sequence continues at coordinate 75,179,034 of NC_137697.1, read as the reverse complement.
GAACTAGGTAACACTATTTTGCCCTTCTATCTAAACCAGACTGTCCCCGTCTTCCTCCCCTTATATTGTAGCAACAAATCACCACACATTCTGTGCACTCACTCCCCAGGTTATTCTCATGCTGAACAGGAATACACCAAGAAGCAAAATGCTTGCCACAGTATTGTAAAGGACACTTCATGAAGAGGTATCTTCCAACAACGGATGAATAGCTTAAGACAACGTGTTTGCATAAAATAGATCACGCATCTCTCCATATTTTGGTTTACAGAATTTCTCAGTAACAGTGTTTTTCTGATAGGAAATATAGTCTAGGCACCAGAGCTAAAGCTGAATGAAAATACAACACAACAAACAGGAAAAAACAGAAACTGACCAGAGCAATCTCTCCGAATATGTAACCGTAGTCCCACTATACTTACCATTTTTTGTAAATCAACTGTGCTTATTCTGCCAGCTTCCTTTTTCATCTGATCCACGCTTTTCTGGGCTAGATTCAGATAGGCCTGCAAATGACTGCGCATCATAGCCAACCGCAGAGCACACAACAGGATTATAATCCACAACCTCATGGTGTCAAATGTATCTTCTGACATTCTGTAGATTAAAAAAAGGGTAATACTGTTTTCCAAAGGTCACCTATTGCTGCAGAGTTATTTGCTCGTATCTTCCATAAAGAAAGCTTCAAGCATATTGTCAAAAATACTTAATGCACAGTCCACAGTTACGAAGATTGTGTACAAGTAATATTCACTCCCACCCCTGATTATCTCTTTACTGTTACTTCTTAGTAGCCCTTTTACAACATTAGATCCAAATTAGTATCCACCTGTTTGTAAACAGTAACAGCTCTTAAGTGCTTGCATTTGAGTATGAAGACAGGATGCTAAAAGCAACTCTTTCAGGTAACTGCAGGCTTTGAGATGCACAGTTCCATACAGCAAATGTGCACTTCAGATGCCTTAGATACCTTGTCAGAGTACAACCCTAGGCGGTATTTCAGCCCTATAAAGCACAACCCCTTACTCTACCAAAGAGATGTGAGAAGATAGCAGCTCTTTCAGAACCACCACCTTAGCATTCAACACCGTGACTCATTCTTCTAATACAACAGAAGCCTTTTAGAGCTCAGCTGTAACTTCCACAATACCTTTAATGAAGGATGCTATTCAATTTTTAGTCTTTCACGTTGCTAAAACTTTCACAGGGCACTACTTAAGACTTACGGCTTTGTCCTCAAAACCCCAGAAAAAATTTTTAAAGGGAATCTTACAAAGGTATGCTCTCTTTGCCCAAAGGCGGGTTCATAATGTAGTCCTTAGTGATTGGTTTTACCCACAGAAGAACCATAACTAGAGGTGCCAAGAAGTTTATATGTAGCAACGTTCTGAAAGAAGAAAAAAAAAAGGGGGGATGTTATTAAATGCAAACAATTACCATACTGTTGAAACCGGTGATACGGATTCACAAGGATTAATCCAAACTTTAATATAGATGGAAAAAGATAACTAATAAAATTACTTCTGTATATTTAGAAGTATGACTTACACTTCAAAAAAACAGTAATATTACATACTGTGAAATCACACTGACCGTGATTTTAAAAGTTCTCTTTGGAATACATTTTAGATATTCTAACAATCTAATCAAAAGAACTACATGCATTTTATTATACCACACTATAGTAAAAGACAGTTGTTGAAAATTTCCATACAATAGCATAACGCCAAACTGCAGTAGCTATTAGTTTTAATCTAGACAGCCAACATCTCAGATAATTATGAAAATATGCTGCTATATTAAGATTTTTTTTTGCTTTATTAAAAAGGCACTCAGATTAATTTCCATTATCTATGCAGACCAGGGGAAAAAGTTCTCAGAGGTCAGAATACCCAGCTTAATGAAGAATTTTCTTAGGAACCTTGACTAAATGAAACTTGGTATTTACATTCAATTAAAGATACTCCTACAAAAAAAAAAAAAAAAGCTACTCCATTTTAACAGCTCTGCATGAAACCACACTGTTAATGTAAAAGGAGTTCTTTGACTACAAAAGAGACAATAGAATTTAAAAGGTGAAAGTGGAGACTTTTTCTGGAGTTTTTCCTGAAATTAACTACCTTTCTTCATTCCACTCCTAGGAACAGTCTGAACCCCACTATACCGATCAGTTTGTGTTATCCAAATAAAACAAAAACAGTTATGAAACTGTTTACAGTGCTGTAAATCTGGTGTTTTTGTTAACGCAATGCTTCCTCACTAACAGAATTGGCTTGTCTGTAGAGCCATCTCCAAGGACAGTTCTATACTACAGAAAATATGAGATAATCCAAAGTTATTCTGAAAACACAAGACTCTATTGATTTCAAACAATCAAATTTCCTAAACCCATTAAAATGTTTGTGCGTTTCAGATGTCACCTCAGCATTTAAACCATTAGTTTCAGATAAAGAAATAAGCACTGAGAGTTATCCAGTGTTGCTAGGGAACTCGACAGCACCAAGGAAGAGTCCAAAGCATTTCAGTAACTTGTGAAAGGATTTCACCTGAGCTTCTAGGTACTTAAGGCATCCTTACTGGGTTAATGGATTGGAACGTGCCAAATGGTGGCATGAACCCTCATCTGTTTATCTGAGGGAGAAAGGCTAAAGGACTCTCAAAGTAGGCTCTGGAAAATGAGTGAACGTGTAGGAAAACGGTACAAATTGATTAGGACGACTCCAAAACATATACAGGGAAGCATATTTCTGCTAAACTAAAATCAAACTACTAAAATTAAAAGTGACATCGGATTATTTTTTTTCCGTTCTTCCCCAACATTTACTCTTTCTGTATATACAGACGAATCATCTTAATCATTTTGACCATGCTGTTGAAGCAGCAGCTCACCATTTACATTTTTGGCGGATGGGAATAACTGTTTTCTCTAAGTTTCACATTCTGCAATTACAGCTTGTCCCCTATGTTTTCTTTTGCAGAAGTATGAGCTTCTATTTTACTGCAGAAAAAGGCATTGTTTTCCTGCACCTAAATTAGAGAGCTCTGTATCAATGACACGTCATCCTCATTTACTATTCCCCTTTAGTCACTGTCAAACTACTGCAAACAGTCAATAATGATCTACCCGCTGCTAAAAACACATTGCTAAGGGCAAATACTGATCTCTTCAGGCCCATTCAAAGCTATCTCTCAGCGATGCTTCTTTGTTTCTAATTGCATTACTTAATTACACTGATGTCTGACCAAGTTTTAATCCATTCAGTGGAGTGGTTTGTTTGTTTGTTTTATATTGTTCCACTTGAACAGACAAAGTATTGCCAGACTTCTGAAAATAATTTGCTCGGTGCTGCACAATGTTATCTTCAACAATCAGTTGAATATAATCCTGTCTTGTTAGACAAGATTTATTTTTCACGACCCCATACTAGTAATTATCAATTAACCTTTTAGTTGTTGATTAAATGATGTCCTGTTTCAGATATTTCATATTTCTGCCTAGAATCTCATGTCCATAGATCAAGGAAGACTTTGGAAAATTATAGCACAGTCACAGAAAAGGCACAAGAAATTTTAAAATATTTATACATGTAAAAATGAAAAACTAAGCAGTTTATTTAGCCAAAAAGAATAGATTAAGAGCTGACTTGGTCACAGCCTACACATAGACAGAAACTTAACAGCAGATAAAACAGAAGCCAACAGCCTGCAGTTCTAACTGGACGTATTCAAACTACAATAAGCTCAAATCTATCACAGGGTACTTAGTTAACAATTCACCAAGAGAGGAGGACCCTCTTTAAACACAGATTAATTTCTTAAGCTGGGAATTTGTTGGAAATAAAAGATCTAAGTTTATGCATAAATAATTTTCATTTTAGAAAATATCATTCTCTTAGCAGTGGCCAGACTAAATAATCACAATGGCCTATGCCACAGCTTCCATCCATGCCATTAACATCTATTAGATATCAAAGGTCAGGATCAAAGGCATTTGGAGTTTTTCCCTCAACCAGAGAATGCTGAAAAGATAGTTAAATCTGAGAAAACATTTTACTACCAAACTCAAGAGCAGTTGAAAATTAAAATATTCCTTTAAACTGGTATTAAAGTCTGACCCTTATTAAATATCTGGGTCATCATAATGTAAGAAGCACAGAAATAATGAAAAAAATAAATTTTACTTTCATTTAAAGTTATAAAAATTTCAACAAATTTCTGTATGCTACTGTAATTTCAAAATTTGTTAACAGAGTTTTCATTGAGATTTAGATTCTCTTTAAACATTTTTCCACTTTACTCCCTTTCTGAAGCTATTTTTTCTTTCAGGTTTTGGGGGGTTGTGTGTTTGTTTTGCCTCAGATCTCTCCTAAATTTATTAACAAAAGCATGATGCCACTCTAGCTGGGGAGGGGTGTGCATGAAAAAAGTCTACAGCTGCATCCCTTCTTCCAGACATTTATCTGAACTTCCAAAGAGACATGATGGGGGAAAGGCATCAGTAAACAAACAATTCCTGGTGGAGTTCTCACAGAAGGAAAGGAGAGGAATGATCCTGTAACTGGGACTCTAGTTATGAGGCAAAGAAGTTAAGACTGGCAGAGCACAGGTTGACCAGAAAGTTGGCAGGTGGCAAGTCTGCTGGAGATAAAAGAAGCAGGCAGCGGCAGAAATCCTAGTCCCTACCTTCTTGTTGGAATAGTGTGGAATGTTTATTTTCAGACATTAAAGATTTAAGACTGAGTAGCATATACCTATGTGCATATATTTTCTCTTACTGTGTTATTTTTTCTGTTGCTAAATTCAGAGCATCCAGATGCATTTGAGCCAGTCGCAAGCCAGGGAATGTCAAAAAAGCACCAATAAGTGAACACAGAACAGCCAGGAACAATTTGAAGGTTAGTTTAGACACAGGACCCCTAAAAGAAAAGAAAGGAAATAAGCATTTTCTTGGGGAGGAAGTTGATGGGCGGGGTATCAGAGATTACTTTCAACTCAACAGTAACTAATATTTAATCAAAAAGTATTCTACAGTTTTACTCTAGAATCACTACAACCATTCAGGAACTAAAATCAAAAACAAGCAAGTCACCTGGTTAACTACTAAAGTGAATAGCAAACCTAAGCCACTTCCTACAAGATGTTAAATCTGTTAGTAGAGCAAAACAAAAAAAAGAGTGATTTTATATTGTAATTAACAACAAACTGTATAAGCTACTGGAATCAATTCAGTGGTTATTTTTCTAACAGAGGAACATATATATTACAGGTTTAAATGATCAAAAACAAAATGAATACTTTTATGATATACTACCTGCATTCTGCTTTTATCCATTAAAAAGCTCTGTCAAAATTATTGCTGCAGTTTTCCACAAATTTATAAAAAACATACATGTGTCCAATTAACGTGTCTCTTCCAAGTGACTAATGCTGTTTGTTTTAATGAATTATGCATTAAGTAGCAAGTACAGAAAAAAGTACCCAGGATGAAATGAATTATGGAATTAATAAACACTAGATTATACACAAAAAACAAGTGACATATAAATGGATTAAAGAGAAACAAAACCAATTCTAGTTATCCATGTGAGCTTTAGATTGGTAGTTAGCCTACATCACTTAAACTACCAAGAGACACCATCGTGAACTCAATCACTGCTGTAAACAGCCGAAGCACTGCAAAAAGTTTAAAAAATAAATGAACACTAACAGGAAAATTAATACAGAAGTTAGAAAACTTGCAGTAGCTTAGGAAAACCAGAGTGAAGAAAGGTTATGAAACACACAGGATTCAGTTAAGGGTTTTTCATTAGATTATTCGTATCTAGAAATGCTACCTTTTCTAAGTAGGCAAAATTTGAGACTTCTGTTCTTCAGAAATAAAGAAACCCCATAGTTCTGGCATGGTACTTGAGAACTTCCAAGCAAGAAATTCAAAGCTGAGCTCCCACAGTAGTGACATACCCCATAAACGTATGTTAGAGCTGTTGTGCAAGAACTGTGTTGTAGCAGAAGTCCATTTTACAATACACAAAAGCTGCCTGTAACAGCAACTGTCTATAGAAGCAACATCACAAGCAACAACACCTTTCTGTGACAGTCTAAACAAAACTTGGATATCCTATAGCAAGCAGATGTATTTGTGTAAGAGGAAAACACTATTATAACTTGAAAATGTGACTGAAAGACAAACTTTACTCCTAGTGCCAGCTTTACTGCAAGCTCCGTCTGAAGCTTTTGAACGCTTACTCTCTTGCATACCAGAGGAACAGCAAAAAGATGTTTATCTTCTGTTTTAACCAATCTTTGCAAAACTGAAGTACTGTCTAAGAGTTACCTTGAAAAAAATGTTTACAGTTTTGATTTTTTTTCCTTTCAAAGTATCAGTGTAGAAACTATGTCCAAACTAAAAAGAGAAAACAAAAATGCAACAAGATACTTATGAATACTAAGAAAGAACTTTCACTAATAATTTTCACCTCTACACATTTTTAGAGGGACTGTAAGCATGTACCAGAGCAAAGCATGTGAGACAAATGCTTGCTAAGAAAATCCAAGTGGTTCAGCTATAAATGTAAATATAATGCAAATCAATGTATTTCCAAAAACTTACTGTGATTCCAAACCCTGCTTTTCAAGAAACTGCATAGCACTTTCCGAGAAATTTGAGAATCCTGCAGAGACACATACATTATATGTATTTTATAACAATACAGACACAGAATCCCTTGAAATAAAACGCTACATAACAGGACATCTTTTTAAAAGTACTCATATGCTATCATAATTCTTTCAGTCTTTGAAAACATCTTTTAATTCATGGTCATGAAATGTACAAATATCAAAATCAATTGATGAACTAAGTACTTTTTTTTTTCTCAGTAGATCTTCACTTTACTATGCAAGGCAAAACAGGTCAAAAATAAGGCAAAGATAAGGAAACAACCTTGCCTGGAAGGTGAATATAAACAAACAACCCATTAATATCACAATATTTAAAACAAAGCAGGAAAAACATACAGGATATCTTTAAGAGTACGTATTCCAAAGCAAGTGCATCACATATAGAGTTAATATTAACATAGGTGTTTCTCAAAAATTCCTAAGAGACTTGAAATCATTTTTCCAGTCATGCAATGAATAAGGCCGTTAAAAAAAACACTAAAGAAAGGAGTTACCTGATTCCAGCCCAAACTCTAGATAGTTTTCCGTCACAATCAAAATTGCCATTGCTTTCACAAAGAAGAAAAAGCCAAAGGTGACGCAGACTGATCTTTCACCTCCTTCTTCCACTTTGAAATAATGGGTGGTCAATGAAAACAGTACCTTACTACACAAGAAAAAGGTCAAGGAAAATTAAGTTTGTAAAATAACTACATTTAAGAATTTTAGAAACCAAAACATATTTAAGAAACCAAAAATAAAACAATCGTTATCTTCAACGTAAAATATCAGCCCAAATGAAAAGTATTCCTAACTACATAATTCAAGATTTAATACATGCCAATTTCAAAAATCAAAATCTTACTTCTGAATGCAATAACTGTAATCGCACGGAAGTGAATAAATATGTTTTTAACCAGAGATGAGCCACAGATATTCTTCCAGAACACACAACTCTACAGTGTACATGAAAACAGCAAGGCACGGGATGCTCCAACAAGCACTTCTACCAATAATGGGATAAAATTTCTCTCATTTCTAAAAGGAGAGAATTTCTACTCACGAGAAGTATGTGTTTGTCTTCTGCCTTACAAGAAATCATGACAAGTGCCACAGGACTGCTGCTTATATTGTGAGACGACTTTTACTAAGCAGAAAAAATATGAAAAGATGACACTTGTGTTTCTCAACTTCCACATGCATGTGTGTGAGATTTCTCAACTATCAAACAATAAAATAACAGCATATTTAGTACTATATACAACAGAAAAAACTATGCCATTCTCATTTTGAAAAAAAAAATCTAGCAAGTCTGGTATGATATATTTAGTCTTTTCATGTAACCCCAGTGTCACAAATATTAACATCTAAGCCACCTGCTCTGTTATCAAACTGTTTTTAGTGCTTATTGAGCTATGCATTTCTAAACATAATTAGCTCCAAAACAAAACAGAAGATAACTAAAATTTCTGTAGTGTATTGCCAACACTTATTACTACAAGCTAAAGCCCACTGTATTTTAATTTTTCTTCCCCCAAGTGACAGGTATTATCCAGTTCATGCTTAAATTAACTACTGAGACATCACTCCAGACATTACCTCCTTAGAAAAAAAAAAAAGGCAAAAAAGAGACTTTGATCTTTTCATATATTGTTTTTTTTTCCACTACACAATAACAATCATCTATATTTGCATTTCTTTAAATACCGGAAGTACTTTAAGATGTAGATTATGTGAAAATACATTTTAGAGTTATCTATTCAATAAAACATTTAAACAGTCGTTAGTATCTCAAAAAAATAGGTAATTATGCAATATTGCACTTCGTTAAACAGCACATATTTAGCATATATGCCGTTGTATTTCATTATTTCATTAATTATCTCAATATGCAATACTGCATATCTCAGCAGTATGAAATAATAAAATATAGCAATAAGCTCATATAAACAGTAAGTTGGCCTAAGCACAACATCTAACAACTCTTAAGTTCAGAGTAATTAACTTAAGCTCCCTTCAAACTTTACTGATATGGTATCTCATACCTAAGTCTAAAGGAAGACCTCATCCTAAAAAGAGATGCTTAACAGCTTACACAGACTGTTTTAGAAAGCTGTGTTTCTAACAGCGACCATTAAAAGAGCGTCAGGATGATTTTTAAATATAAGTTAGGCCAAGATAATTCACAACCTTGTAAACGTTTTTTCCAAAATGCAACTTTGATATATTTCACCAAAAATAATTCTTAAACCAAGTGCCTTTTTACAGGTAGGGATATCCAGAATAAATTGAAAATACACTTATTTCAAATCTCACAGTTATCCAAAGTACTTCATAAAGTTTGTGATAAAGAGTACTAACCTATAAACAGATTTTAAAACACCCTATTTCATGTTTTCAACTATGGGTTCTGCCTAAAGTAGCTAGAAGAAAGAAAAAAAAAAGCATCCTGATAGTAAATTCCAATTCTACTGCAGATTCAGTTCCCTGTACATAAAATTAAGGATTACGCAAATTAAGTGTGACTGAAACACTCTGTTAGGCAACAGAGGTGATTATTCAGCTGTTTTAGGAACAGAGAAAATCAAAGAATTACAGAACAGAAATCTGAGTACTATTTATGACTTCCTTTCAGTGCTTGCCCTATGCTTCAGGACCTACTGAAACAATAATTCAGGAGAATACTGTGCTAAATTAAGAGATTCCTTCCCCCCCTCCAATTTCTTTATTTTGGTCTCAAAAGAAAACATGCTTGTAGAACTGAAGCATGTATTTTTTAGAAAAATAAATTTATCTTTTAAGTTGATAAAATTCTGGAATTTTCAAATGATACAGTCCACTGGTATTTATGCACATGGCTGTAGAGAAAAAGATCCATCTCCAGTTCCTAATAAAATTCATAAAATTGTTGGATTCACAGGAGAAAAAACAAACTTCTATATCATTTCTAACTGCATGTATACTGAAAAAAAAATTATAGTTTCCAGAGGTTATTTCAAGGTCTGATGACTGAGTTTCTCTATATAAACCTTGAGTCAAGTTAAAAAAAGGCTGTTGCTTTCCTTTGATACGGCCACTGATACATTTTCCAAAAGAAGCCAGTCAGGTTTCCTAATCTACAAATGAAATCGGGTTACTTAAATGTTTTAAGATGAAAGGCAGTTTTGCAGATGGGAAGTATCTCATTTATCCTATACCATATAAATTCTCCTAAATACCTTGCCATTTCAAGGGAAAGGGTTGAGTACAACACCTATTTAAAGTCTTACAACTGAATAATTTGACATTGTCAGTTGTTCTCAACAGTGAATTTTAAATACTTGTACAAGTACAGCAATTTAAACATGGAATTATTAAGATGGACCATCTCTCAATCCTGTCTTACCCTACCCTCACCCACATTCTGTCACTAATGAAACATAAACCCAACACTCTGCAAGTAAGCTAAGAGTGCTTGTCTTTAGTATCTGAAGTCTTCCATTCGTTCATTAACCTCTTCCTCATTCTCAAAATGGGAGTCAAAGATGTTGGCTTTCATTAATTATTTCTTAAGCAGCATCTGCCTCTGTCTCCCTCTGTCTCTCTCCCCCTCTGACTGTCTGCTGAGACTAAACTGTAATTCCTGACTTCATCCAACCCAATAAAAAATACTGCCTAATAACATAGCTAATGTGTCATTAAAAGTTGCACAAGAGCCAGCAGAGACCTTCTTGTCAGTACCCAGCAGATCAGAAAACCACTTTTTGTACCATGGGTCTTTCCACTAACAAATAAGAGTCAATGGAGAAATACTTGGTCTGGACGCAAGCTACTGACAAGCCACTTCTTTCCAGAATTTGTATCGACTCTGCCATCCAAGAAGTTCTTACTCATTACAAGGAAAATTCTGCATACCATTAATACTTCAGGTTAGTCAGAAAAGGAATGTCTGCCCTTATTGTAAAGGCAGCATCTATCTTAACAAATATCAAAAAGAGAAAAGTATTAAGCATATCCACAACTGTCAGCCAGATATAACCAAGTCATATCTGAGAGTTATAACCAAGAGTTCAGGTTTTACATAAATAACACCACCAGCTACAGCTAACAGAAGAAAAAAAAAAAAAAGAAACAACAAAGAAATCACTGTAAGGCTCTGTGTTGAAAAGACATTTCCACAGAAGGATCGATTTTGAATATTCAAGTGTTGTATCTAACTTGACACTTCAACCACTTGTCAGCTGCTGAGGGAACAAAGAAGTTGTACAAATTCATTTTCTAACTTGCCTCCCCATGACCTGCACTCCTCCAGGACCTTACTCAATTTCTTTGCTTCATCATCTCTCTCATCTTTAAAAGGCAACTTTCCTCTCCAAAGCCTGGCTTGTTCTGTGGAAAGCAGTTACTTATTGTGCAAGCATCCACATCTGATACTGCTTTATTCAGTAAAAGAAAATGCAACAGTTGCTTCTTTTATGGTTTGATATTGCCTGTTTCCTAAAATACTCTGCTTTTGTTTCCCTTATTTCCAGAAGCAAGTGTAGCTTTCCACAGATCACTGAAAACACAGTACCATCTCCGCTCCTACAGCTGCCTACACGTTGTATTTTCTATGGAATCTAAGAAATAAAAATCTAGAGTTATGCATTCATGCATGAAACTTTAAACTAAATGACTACATACATTATTTAGTTAAGGCAGTATCAGACTAAACATACCAGAAAAGTGGGCAGTAAATCACACGCTTCTTCAAAAATTATAAATACTATTTGTACAGAAATGCATTGTAAGGCTGGGTAAAACAATATATTTGTTAACATGTCTTGGGTTTACAACAGCCACATACTGCATAAGAGTATGACTTTTATGTTAATGTACATGTAGTTTTTCCATAAACAGTTTGGAATAAATGTTTACAAGCAGGTGGTCCCACCACGTACAGAGAGCATGTACAGCATATACATTACCTGACGATAGCACTAGCTTATACAACCTTTTTTCCAAACGATAAATATTTATGTATTCTGCAAACCAATAGTTCAGAGCTTTCTATGAATTGCAAAACGATGTAAGCTATTTGGAACTGATAAAATGATTTAAGAAAACAGAAAAGGATACACTGCAAACGCCAAGACAAGCAGACACCACACTACACTGATATTCATTTCCTGTGAGGGCTTCACAATACTGTAATAGGCTTCAGTTACCACATACACAACTGTAGCTGCAACAGTAAAATCCACCAGCCACTGATACTCAGGGAAGTAATGCAATGCTGAAAAATACAAATTTGCAAATGTAATAAAAATGTGATATTTTTAATTTTAATTTTATTGACATAAACAGTGATGATTAAAGTTTGTTTTCAAGTAATTGAGGTGTAGACAGATCCACATTATCAAAGTTAAGAGCATCAACAACAACAGTCACGTTTTCCATTGAACGATCTCTCCTCTTAACCTGAGCCTCTCTCTTTACCTCTCTTAATTGATACTGGGTTGCTATTCAGCTATTTCTAAGCCTACAAGATTTTTACAATTTTATCATCCCAGCCTTTGTATATTAACCTCATAATTTCAAAGAGCATACCTAATTCAGATCTCAACATCATAATAGAAAATGGCTCTCCGCTTAATTTTAGTTAGAGTTTCTATGTAAGGGTTATGATTCTCATGTTCAAGATTAAATGTTCACTGGCAATTGCTTAATGTATATACACATACTTCTTCACTCTCTTAAAAAAAAAAGAGTAAAACACTCACGGTTTGCTCAAGACACTTAATGCCATCATTTCAAACAAAAAACAGTAATTGAAACTTCCAAGTACTTTTTTTTAAAAAAAAAAAAGTTTTAAAAGAACTCTGCATTTCTGTCTGCATCTATTTGCTCTTACCTATAGTGTCCCTTTCAGTCACAGACTTTGTTTCCAGATGAAGATCAATGTCCTTTGGAATGGTTAGAGGTTTGTTTTCAATATGACCATTATATTTCCTACAACAATAAATAAATAGATAAATAAAATATACACAGATAACGCAGTATCGACTTTTTTTTTTTTTTACATAATGGCATTTCAAATTTAAGTCTGAAGACCATTCTTCCTTTAAATGCAAACATTTTTATCTATCTGGCTAAAAGCATTAATTCAACTTCAAATATGAAAACATCTCGAGAAACAGCAACACATGTCAATAATTAATAGCTTTCTCTCTCAAGGCTCTGACATACTACTGTCATATACTGTCTCATACACACATGGGTCTCAGTGGCTTCTATATGAGGGGTCCTGAGTATGTAGTAGGACAAGACCTGGTGAGCGTCATTTACTCCAGACTAATTTTCTCTAAAGGAAGCTTTCGCTGTTCAGACTGTCAGGGAGCTATAGAGTGGTCTAAGAAGTTATGCCAGTCTCAACAGTTTTGTGATCTGAGTACATCTACAGAGCAGAATATATTTGTCCTGATAAACAAACACCCTGACGAAAACCAAAGCTAAATTAAAGACTCCACAGTTGAGGTCCAGCCCAGGTTCCTCTCCACACCAAAATAAATAAATAAAACAAATTTCCCAAATTAGTATTAGGCCCATTGGGGCCTAATATAATATCAAGACTGTTGCCTAAACTGGACTAACCTAGATCCTTGAAAGATGTATCTTACCAGCCATCAAGCAAAGTGAACTATAAGACAGTTTTATAATCTAAAAGGTCATGTACAGAAATACTATAGGCTTACTTAGACATCATCATTCCCCTTTTCTAGTTCCACTGAATCAGCTTTCAAATATGGTATAAACAAAAATGTCGTATATAATATGATGTTTTGTTTCTCAAATTGCTAGTTAGAAGTAACAGTTTTAAAGAATCTTCCCTCCCCCCCTGCCCCAGACAACAGACAAATAAAAACCAGAAAAGATATTTAGAGCACCAAGTGCATTTTTATCTGGAGTTCTGAAACTATATTAACATCATAAGCTTTAAAATAAGCCATACCACTACACTTTAAATTGAGGATGCTTGTAAAAGAGCTTGAAAAAAGTTAAGTTACATAAAATGGGCTGAAAGATCATCACTAACCTAGGTAAAACTTATTTCATCACTATATATAAAAAAATCATTGAAGCAGATCAAAAAATATTTTCCCAGGTTCAAAAAAAAAAATCAAAACAACAACAAAAACCACAGAACTCAAAAAAAAAAAAAATGGCTAGAACAAAACAGCATTCTTTGAATGCTTTAGAACAGAATTTAGAATTCTTTAGAACAGCACCTCTGAAACCAGAAAAAGGAGAGGTGGATTTTCCATAGAAAGAAGAGCTACTAGGATAAGCAAGAAAAAGAAAAATCAAACAATTGTGAACATACTTTTAAAGAATAAGATCCTCTCGGCTATCGTGTGAGCTGAGAATACAAGCAGAAGGCATCAATAAATGCTATTTTTTCAGATGATACTGATATTACTATCACCCAAAGCACAAGAATTTTAATGGACAAACTGCAATATAAGGATGGAAATACAAAGCACTACTCAAAAATTTCCTGTACACAAGTCTAAACCAGAACTTGTAGCACTGCCCAGCTGCTTGAGTGCCCAAGCTTCTGCGTGCTTCCCTGCCCCCCGTTATACTCATGTTCTGCTGCGTGCCCCCAGGAGTACCATCATCATGATGAAGATGAGCATTTGGATAACTGAAGTCATTTCAGATCAACTAAATTCCTACACTTTAGTCATCCCAAGGGACCCATAATCTAAGAGACACAGGACATACCCAGGATGTCTAACAGCTTTAATTCTAAGTAATTCATAGTAGCTATGGACCTTTTCATTAGCCTAACAATTTAATACAACACAAACAACTCTGAAACAAAAAATCCACCTAATGTTCATCTGCTATGATAACCTATAGCATAATATTCTGAAATGTAATACGCATTGTGTAAAACAGACTAGTAAAATACAAGTTCACACAACAGCTGTTCCCAAGGCTAATTTTCAAACAAGTTCCTTGGATCTCCTTTCGCCATTTTTTTCTTATTACTTCAAACTGAAAAATTATTGAAGGAACAGGCACTACATTTCACAAGACTAAAAGCTTGATGAAAAATATTCTTTAACCTGAAGAGACATGGAAAAAAATCAAATAAATGTGTTGTTATTTCTCCTGCTCTGTTTCACATCCCCTTGGTTCAAAAGAGCACTGCATTCCAGTTGGTGCAACCTAAAGAAGTATATCCAAGCCAATTCAATAGGAATAGTTCCTACTTTAACAGTAGGTCAGTAGTTCTCCAACAGCAGCAGCTTCTTTAGAGGGAACAGAGGTATATCCATTGACTGAAAAGTAATGATATTTTTGTTTTACAAAGGCAAAGCAATACAAGCAGCATTCAAGCCTCTGTATTACTCTCCTGGTTCCTCTGAGGTTTCCTATCCACCTGTTAATAATGTTTACCTTAACACAAGCAACTACCTATTTATTACAAATGTATTTTCTTGGTTACATATTAATGTAGTAAGATAATTATGTCAATCATAATAATTGACACCAACAAGATTTGACTGCCTAGACACAACAGTATAACATCACATTTGAAACATTATATGCAACAGCTTAATAGTTGAAAAAAGACTTAACGTATGTATAGGTGGCTTATGATACAGGTTCCTATTATGTCTCACAGTAAATTTTCCAAAGATTATGAAGTTTAAACTTACACGAACTTGTCATGCTTTCACTCAGCAGAGCATGCAATTGCTCTGTTGAAAGTGAGAACACACACACATGCTTTGCATGGAAGAAGACTGGCAACACTGAGGAAAGACATTAGCAAAGTAAAATTATTTTGTAATGTGATTTTTGTTTAAGGCTCCTCTTTGTGGACTTAAAAATGTAATTAGGAAGTATCACTGACTAAATGGACAATTATAGATTTTATTCACAATTCTATTCACTTTTTTTTTTTTTTGCTTCAACTTGTTAACAGAAAGTTGATAAAGTGAGGTTTTAAATTAAAGTTACTTAACACTAAGGTGACAACTTAGTTCTTTACCTCAAAACACAGCAAATAAAATTCCTAGCTATGTAACTTAAAAACTTTGAAATTGAAAAAAATTGCACAATTAATAGATTATAGGTGAACTTTGTGGATTATCACAGGTGTTAGGAATAGTAAGAGAGCAAATCATATTGGAATAAAAGACAAAGGACTACAGAAAACCTCCCGGATTACCAAAAAGAAAGACAGAATGTTTTTGTATTTTGTTGTTTGGTTTAAACATAGCCAATTCAGAAATTCTGCACCACAGCAAGCTCTAACACACCTAGCTCCACCTCCTCCAACTGCTCTTGCTGCTGTTGTACTTTTGGTGAAGGTGTTCCAGATCCCTAAGACTGAACAGGAGAAACCTGTTTCCAGCGGAATTTGAAGGACAGCTTAAAAAAGCCAAGCTCTTTTAGCCTCCTCTTGTAGACAGGCTGTTTCCTGGATGATCCCCGCCACCCTGCAGTTCACCTGTTCAAGTCTGAATTCAGTTTTTTTGAACATGAGTGATTAGAACTGTTCACAGTAATCCCGGTCAAGTTCTATAAAAGTGCCCTGTGCAAGAGGATTATTTCCCTCTATTTCCCTCTCTCTTCTACTAGAAACACCTCGCCTAATACATCCTAGGAGCGCATTTACCTCTTTCATAGCTAAGAGCAGTGGTTCAGTATAATCCTGCGTTCAACTAGTACACTCAAATCTTTCTTCTTTTGCTCCAGAATGAAGAGCTCCAATCCTACAGAAGATTTGCTTTCCTCAGTCTCCATGAAATGAATAGATTCATTAACAAAGTCCTTAGCAATTTCACGAGCCACTTTTAAGGACTGAGATTTATCTAATCCTGCACAATTTGGACATGTTCAACTCTCTCTAAACTGAAAAAACAATTCAGTACAGAGCTGTGGAAAGGTAAGCATTGTAGTTATATGCAACATGAAGTTTTAGAGCCACAAAGACATAAGATTGACAGCAAAGTTGTTTTATGGATGATATTAAAAAATGGGGGGGGGGAGGAAGGGAATGATGAATATTTACCTATCTTTTTTGCTCTTCCCTCTTTGTTTCCCTGCAAGAATCCGTAGCTCTTCTTCAGTAGGATGTTGATACCATCGTAAACTAATAAAAAAGAAAATCTCATGTAAAACAGTGTCAGCATCAGCAACTTAGTGATTTAGAAAAAAAAAAAACAACTATGCATCAACACAGATCTATATGCATATTGAAAAAACAGTCATTTGCAATACCTAAGCAAAATACCCTTTTAAGCGTCAGCACTGTCTGAACCAAACAGCCACAGCTAAACTTCAGCACTCTTCAGGATGAGTCACTAATTACATAACATTAGAAAGCTTTACCATCATCCTTCACAGCATGCCCTTCATTTCTCAAAGTAAATAACTATTATCAGTCTTTCTTCTTACACAGACCAGATCGTAACATCTGTATTTGTGTCCTAAACAACACCCCCCCCCGATAACTTCAATCTAACTAGAAAAAGGAAGAAATGAACACCGTGGCTTACAAAAGCACAGATACTTATAAATTAAAAGTATATAACTGCAGCCTAGAAAAATATTTGCATGTTCTATTATTTCATTTATGGATTTCACACTTAAGTGTTACTTAAAAAAACAAAAATCACTAATTTTCATGTAGTTGAGCTGTAAGATTCTCCCCTTTCACGAGTCAATGCGTTATCCACTTATTTAAAAGGCAAGTGGTGGCAAGGGAGTTCTGAAGCGGGAAAAGAGAAATGGTTCAGTCTCAAAGATTTATCCTTCTTTCTACCCAAGAACCACAGTAGCTGAAATAAGGTCTTTCCCACATGGCAAAAGTGGGCTGCCTTTCACATTTAGGAAGACTGTCACTCTGATTTCCATGCTGAAATGCTAAGGTAGAGGAGCCCAACTACAAACACCAACAGACTTGGAAAATTTATTCAAATATATGTGGAAGTCCTTTTCTGGAGAAAGCCACTATTTTGTGTTACAGGTTAACACAGGGTAATAATCAGAAACAGCCATAACCATCATTATTACTCTGGTTAAAAAAATCTCATCAAGTAGGACCACTCAAATCTACATCAGTGAATTTGAGATTATTATAGCCAAAATTCTTTACCTGTTTAGTATACTAACACAAATCAAGGATACTTAAACAACAACTTGGTCTTAATTACGCTACAAAATTGTGTTGCAAGCGATTCATAATTACAACTAACAGGATACAAGAGGGTTCTTTTACTAAATAAATGTTACAGCCTTCGATTTAAAATGTTAAAACCAAAAGATGTCAAACATTTTCATAAAGGTAGAGCTGAAAAAATATTTAATTTGTATTTGCTTTAGCTTATGCATGTTTAAAGCTGAGACTACCCTGTAGCTTTGATAGATTCAAATTAATCTCAATAGCAAGACCAGCACAGATATGCCCTAGTTAATTTGAATACTGTCATTAATAAATGCAGAACAGTACATCATTTTTCTCCTGTCTTCCTACAGTGGCTTGGAAACAGAAGGACAGAAGAGGTTGAGCAACCTAAAAGCAACATTTTGGTAGAGACAGTTTTACTAGTTAAAAATGCAAAGGCCTATGCAGATACTTGGGCCGCAAATTCATTTACTTAATATATGTGAATATTCATATTCTGTTGAAGCTCTGAAAGCAGCATCATTTGAAAAAAGTTTGCATTCCTTTTCAAATATAAGTAAATTGTTTTTCAACAGTCAATACTTGTTCACTCTGCAACTGAATAGATTACCTTGTACCCACCCTAAGAACTCTTAGATTTTGAAATGCCTTTCTTTCTTTTAATGGACTTTGAATGCACACATGCAGGCACCTTGAAACCAACTTTCCTTTGACAACTTAGAGATGCTGGCTTTACTGGTAACGTGTTTATCCTCCCTCCCCTTAGGTGAGAGCTCTCTCTTGTAGGTATTTCTGATGACATCACTTAGAAAAGCCTCCCACCTCTTTGGAAAAAAAACATTTAGGCCAAATAACTTAAACCACAGATTAGCTGAAATATATTGACAAGAGGAAGGAGGAAAAGGTGGTAACATTTCCTAGGAAAGCTGGACTGCAGCGTGTGTGGTGTACATATACATGTGTATAGCACTCTCCACTGCCCCACTAACACAGGTCTGTCAAAGAAAACACTTGTTTGCAAATGTACAACGCTAAGGAAAATATGTTAACATAAACTTGTCAGCTAAAATAAGAAAATAACCATTTTTCTTTCTGGCAGTTAGATTCAGATTCCTGTTTCAGCAAAGCTTATGGCTTGTTTTCATTTCTGGAAAACAGACGTATTTCTGTCTCTTCACATAGCTCTTGTATTCCGAGGGTTATTCACAATGACTGAAACTACAATGCACTAAAATAGTTACCAGATAAATAGAGCACTGAAAAGCAACAATGAGATTTGCAAGGTTACTAGCATGAAAAGCAATAACAATACTCCCATTGACTTCAGTGGGAGCACAAGTACAAAAAACTTGCTTTATGTACTTATCAATCTGTAGGTGTGCAAAGATAAAGAGAAAAGGATGACAAAACATATTTGAACAGCAAACCTTTCCCTTTCACTGGCACAAGGTATGCCTTAGAACAAGGATCCAGAAACTGAAAATTCCAGAAGAATGAAGAACAAGGGCTTAATATTGAACAAGTCTTTAAAAAAAAAGACAAATACTTAAACTCTGAAATCAAAATTTAAACAAATGTTTTAAATATTACAGAAAAGTAGAAAATATTGTTTGAATTATCATTGATAAAAACACTAGAGTAGTACCACACCATAAAAAACAAAGGTTGCAGTTTCACATTTACTAAAAACTTTCAAGAGTTCACTTACAATGTAATACTTCAACAATGAAACTTATAACTCGTAACAATTAAGAGTATGATTCCTCTTTGTATCATCTGCCTGCCAACAAATCTGTTTTCCATTCCAACTAACAAGTAATACTTAAATCACATTTAAACAAGAGTCATTTTTCATTGGCCATTATTTGAGTGTTGAAAAGAGAAAAATTAAAAAGAAAAAAACACTGCTAATTCCAAGATGCAGAGGTAAAAAGGTAGTGGAAAATTGCACAAGACCAGTTAAGAATCCTGTGGAGCACATTATTATTCAAGGATATTCCTTCAGAACTCAAAGAGCAGAGATTTTGTGTTCTCAAAATTTTAACAATTATGAAAGACAGCATACTAACTTCTAATCATACAAAGTGTTTTTCTTCCCAGAAGAAAAAAAAACACTTTTTTTTTCATTTTTATTTTTTAATATTTAAGATACTGATTTATATTCAAAACAGCAGCTGCTTTTAGTTATTATGGATACAAACACACAGGGAATGCTCCCCTTGCAACTCATTATATCTGTTTGATCTATTGTTATGAAAGTACTATACTGAAATTTATACTAATCCTGTCGTATGAAGTATTAAAAAAACAGGATTCTTAATAAATGCCTACACACTCTCTATATCAGCAGGTGCATTGTTAAGAATATATTCTTTAGAGCTTTGTATTTAGTTTAGCTTTTCAATATTAAAGTATGCAGCTTTTGTCTTTAATAATGTAGAAGCTGGACAACAGCTAACTTTATGGCTGATACAATTAATAGCACAAACAAGGCTGTCCATTTCCAGCAGCACTGCTGTTATACCTTGAACCTGTAAGTCAGGTGTCACAGTGCTGTGTAAATAAAGTTCAAGAACAGTGGATTGCTTTCTTGGAAAGTAATTAAACTAGATTGGTATGTTCTACTGTTTCTACTCTGATGCATAATACCATATTCATATTCATACCATATTCACAAGCAGTGTAGAAACCGTGTGTGTTTTTTTTTTATCTTACCTGCCACTGCAGAGAAGCCAACGAGCAAGAGAATAATGAGGTATGATCTTCTGTATGACACTAGCCATTACCATGGTCACCACCAACTGTACACCTATCACACCCTGTAGAGGAATAAGTTAAACAAGTCAGTATGTGTTTTTGAAAAGTGCTGATGAACCTTTTTGTTTGTTTTTACATATTGAAAGCACCTTCATATCACAGGGATAACATTTTTTCATTTCTTTTTAAACTAGATAGGAGAAAAATGTATATGCTGTATCAGTTTTCAATAAATCACCTGGACCTTGCCATCATCAGTTACGTGTATCACCTAAAAGAAGAGGTTTGGTGGATCACAAGGCTAGTAGCATCAGCAACTCTCTGACAGATGATGCTGCCTACACCAGAGCGCCTCTGCTCACCAGGTTGTGAGGCTGCATCTTGACATGGCACTCCACGGTACGCCACACCTCGATGTCACACCACCGACTGTGACTATAATCTTGCTCTTTGTGGTCATTTCAGTTCTGGCATGATTTAAGAGTTGACACCAAACAAACCCACTGGAGTTAGGAATTTACAACATCTATGTCTCAAAATGTCAATCTTCTATTAGTACAGAGCATTTGCTCCTTACTGAAATAAAGGAGCATACGGTGAAGGGAGGGGAGGGTGCACAGGAATGCACATGAATAATTTCACTTTATCACCCAAATCTTGATCAAGATTTGGCACTTGAGCAGGGCCGGCAGTACTCTCACCCCTTGTCACTCAGCAAGCTTTAATTCTGACTGTTAGCTCTTGCTTGTTTGTTGTTGCTTTATTAAGCAACGTTAAACTTCTCAAGCTAAATAACAACGAATGCAACGTTGCATTACATTACTTTAATCCTGCACATGAAATTCTATCAATTAATACCATGTTAAAAACATGAAGTATGTACATTTTATTTTCTCGTACTTCCAAGACTTTCAAACTTAACATATAACAAGCAATAGAAGAAGAAAAACTATCCAACCGATATGAGGAAAGTTCACCAAAACATGGCACTGAAAAGACACAAAGGATCAGCCAAATAAGATATTCTCACTCTTTCAAACTATTTTCGGGAATGCTTTCTTGTGAAATGGAGTATATGTACATTTTCAATTAGCACACAAAATACTACATTTAAGAAATGGTATGTACATGTTTATCTTTACATTCATTCTTAGACATCACGTTTTGGATATTGCCAGTTACTAACAATGCCTTGAAGAGAAAATATTTCTGTCTGCAGTCGTACAAGTTGGGAATTACACTTCAGGAGCTCTGTATTGATGTAATGTATAATAGAAGATCAAGAGGTAAAAATATTTCTATATACAGAAGCAGTATGCCATTAACCAGTGGCAGAGAAGTCATAGATGGGCTCACTTTTTTTTTCTTCTTTTAATGTTCAAATGGAATATTCTGTATTGTGCACATTGCCTCTTGTCCTTTCACTGGGCACCACTCTTAAAAAGCCTGGCTCCATCTTGCTAATTCCCCACCCCAGCTCCCATCAGGTATTTATACCCCAGGACAAAATCCCTCCCGAGCTTTCACCAGGCTGAACGGTCCCAGCTCTTTTAATATTATATATAAAACCCCTTTTGATATTTCAGAGTCTCCTTGTTGCAGCCTCATTTGAAAGAGTAGGATTGAGTGGTAGTCCTCACAACGCTTGGTAGCCTCTTCATGATATCACAAATGTGAGCCCACAGCAGGCAGCAAACCTCGCTAGAGATTGTCCAGACAGCAAATGGGTGCATCAGAGCCTCTGAGCAAGTAATCTCCAGTTATGAAAACCCTTTGCATTTTTTTGGTGATACTGGTCCTAATACAGGTGGTTGGTTGGACCTACTTTGTAGATGACCTGACCCCAATTCCACCTCCTGCACACTTCCCATGTTTGAGTTTTGCAATGAGCTGTATGTTCACCCACATGTATCATGTCCTGCATATCATCATCTATTGTTCTCGAGCTTGAAAGAGGTGATCCCTGAAAGTCAACCAGCTTTCACAGACACCTCTTCTCTCCAAGACCATGCTCCACAGGATTCTTCCAGCTGAGGCCTGAACAAGCCAGAGTCTGCTGTCCTGAACACTAGTTGTGAACCTGCTATTTGCCTTGTTTCCTTCTCCCAGGATCCTCAAGTCTACCATTTGATGGTTACTGCAACAAAGGCTGCACCGGCGTTCACATCACTGACCAGTTCTTCCTTGTTTGCAAGTCTGAGGTCCAACAGAGCACCCTTCCTCATCACCTTCTCAGTCACCTGTGTTAGGAAATTGCCATCAACGCACAGCAAACACCTCCTGGATTGTTTGTACCCTCCTGTGCTCTTCAGCAGATGCTGGTGTGGTTGAAGTACCCTGTGAGAACCAGTGCCAGTCACACGAGGATTCTTCCAGCTGTCTGAAGACGGGCTTATCTTCTACACGTTTGTGAATAAGACGTTTGTGTATAGCAGACACTGACATCACGCACATTGCTCAGCCCTAATACAACTCACCCATAAGCTCTCAGACAGTTCACTCCTCATCCCCTGGTACACCTCCATGCATCCCTGCTGCTCTCAAGCAGTGAGTCTCCCTCACATCCCAATGAAATCACAGCCACACCAACCCCTCATGTCCCCTTTGTTCCCCATGCTGCAGGTGTTACCGTACAGTCGCATTAGAAATGCACCAATTGTACTAATTGCCCAGAAGAGGTATGAGAGCTTCTCCCCCTTAATGCTGACCTCGTTATTTGTGTACAGGCATTCCCTTATTTATGTTTATACATCAGTGGGCCCCATTCTGCCCGGATCAGTTGTTTTCAAAGACTTTCAGACCACCACTTCCTCCTCTTGATTTGTGAGTCACCACCTCTTTCCTCCATCACTGCTCATCTAAAGCTCTCCTCACCCAGTTCGCCATCCTGTTAGCAGAGATGCTTTTTACCCCCACTTGATCAGGTGGATGCTGTCCCCTCCTCACGGTCTTCAATCTTCAGACAGGAGTCATAAAAGTCTTCAGCATGGTCATGAAAGTCAGGTCCCTGCCACAGACACCTGCTACATAACTAGCGGTTAACATAATTTTTGTTTAAATAAAGCACAAATTGTGTTGTCAATTCTGCTTTTATGAAAATCATAGATCAGTTGTTATAGGCAACGTCCAGTATCATCTTTAATGAAACAGGACTGAAGAAGATCAAGATAGCATGAACTACCTTTTTCCATTTGCAATCACTTAGAATAAACTCTATCAAACATTTCATAATGAGGTTTCAAGTACCACTTAGAAGTATTTCCTACTTTGCTGTAACTTGAAATAAGATGTTTGGGTTTCTTCAGCTATCAGAAGTTCCTTCAGTACTCAAGCCTCTCTTGCATCCTTGAAATTTCAACTGCTCCTTTACATTACTCTCAACAACTCTCTGACGTACTTCAGAAGACCTTACTTTTGCTTATGATTCAGCTTAGTCCTGAAATCTGTATGTATTATTTTAAACTCTGCATTTTTATTACGGATTCTTGGCATCTTGAAGTCACGCAACTAAAATAACTCAAAACCATTCCCTACCCAAGGGGATGTATACCTAAAATGAAAGGAAATGTTATTAAAACAAGCTGTCCGCGTAATATAATTGATATGTTTAAATTACTATATTGCTCGTCAACTATATACCCTTTTTACAAAAACCTGTTTACCAAACCATACTTGTTTACAATACAAGAACGTTTACATACTTGTCTGAACTTGTCTACAAAACCATACATTTCTAAAACCAAGTGTTTATTCTGACCATCTTAGGAGAAGCCTAACCATTTCTCACATTCAAATAATGGGACAGGAACACCACTGTCCCTCGACCTAGCTTGTTTGCTGAAGTCTTCAACTAAAGACAACTAAGAGGAGAGAAAATGATGCAAAGCAAGGCAGTTGTTAAAAAAAAAAAAAAAAAAAAAAACACCACGACAACGTAGGAGGTCCACTAGCTGAGCTAAAATGTTTGCAATTCAACAGACTATTTAAAAGTGCCCCTACAGAAACCCATTTCTTTACTCGAGTGAAGGCTGCAAGTCGTAACTGATCCCATTAGGATCATTCTGTCTTAAGCAACTGAATCCTCCACACATCCCCCCCGCTCCCTTCAGCAGGAATTCACCATGCTCACTCCCATAAAGGTTGCTCCTGTGTTCCTTAAAAACAGAAACACCTACAAAAATATTTCAGCTTGCAACTGGAAACAACCTAGCAGGTTTTTAGGAATGAAAAAAAAACAAAACACATAAGAGCAGCAACAATACTGCTAATTTCGATTTTAAGTTCGACTTTGAGATAGGTATTGCCTTCTGGTATCTTTCTACATTTCAAGCAATTAATAATGGATATACTCACTCGTGCAATCAGTGCATTTTTCTCTTGATTTCTGGATGTTTGTAATCAGCCAAAACCAGTAGGTTACCAGAGAGAAGCTGTCACATGAAATTAAAAAAACGTGAGTGGGCACTATGCCCACTCAAAATAACACATGTGCAAAGCACAACTTTGTGCCAACTCTTCTACCTGCACATACTTACAAACTACTTATTTACACGTGTACTAGTACTCTCTAGAAAAACCCACACCATCCCAAACCATCTCAAAATTGCAACATGAGGTCACAGCACTTTCTCCTCACAGACAACCACAAAATAGAGAGTTCATTCCAATTTGGGCCCTGTCTAGAAAAAATCTCACACATGCTTTTAAGTCTTCTTATTACCACTAATATCAGTTTAAATACACAGCCACTCATTTCAGGAATATAAATGCAGATTAGGTATTGGTGGGAACCAATACCTTATTCTCTGTTGACACTTTAAATTAGAGGAAACAGAATTTAGCATTATGCCAGAAATCCACAACTTAAAAAAAAAAAGAAATCTAGCCCTACTTAACAGAATATGACAGATATTTGAAGGAGATGCTGTTCAAGGACAAAGCAATTTTACAAGAAAAAGTCTTTCATAAAAGGCATCTTAGAGATGAGGAACTGTTGCACAGATTAAGTAAATTGTACAAAGTTACAGAACAGTTTGTGGAAAATGGAAGAACTTGAGCTCATCTCCTACGCCTGCAGCATCCTCTGATTCCACATAGATCCATGTCCCTGCCATGATTCAGCTCTGCAGCTTGGAATTTGAAAGCCAAGTTCAAGACACTGGAGATATAAATCAGTATCTTGCTGATCAGAGAAGCGTTTCTGTCAATGTGAACAGGGCTGAGAAGCACTCAGCCCAAAGGAACGACCGTCCAGTTTCTCTGCAAAATAGAGGCTGGCAAGCAACCCCGGGGTCAAAGATGAGACTAAAACAGAACAACCAGGGACTACAACGTTTAATAAATTTTACAGTTGCTGAAATTCTGTTTCAGAGGAAGATCTTTGGTCAGAGGCGTTTTAAAACTCTCAAGCACTGAATTCCAGGACCTTGAAAGAAGTAGGGAATTATTTCTTTTTCTTGTGCAACACAGCACACATTTTACAAGACGTTTTTAATAAAACGTAACAGAGAATGTCAAAGTGGTCTACAAGAGAGCTGTTAGCAGTTACATTAGAAGGTAAAATAGCCAGGCTCTTAAAGCCTTCAAAAATGATGATAAGCCCAAAAGGCAATATGGCAAGTTTGAATAAAGTATAACCTAGACTTTGGCCTTCACAGTCTATACCTCTAACACCATGTAAGTGGAGATGTTGTTGGTGATAACTAGGAGAACAAAAAGTAAGAAAAAGTAATTATGATAACGTTACAATACTCTTATCTACAAGAGATGTGTACTTATAATACAACTACGGCTCTCTCGTAATAGTACCAAAAGAAAAAAAACAAACATTTATAAAAGTAGTACTTCTAAAGGACGTTTTTCTATTCATCATGAACTTATTTACAGAACATGCAAAACAAAGATAACCGAGGTTTATGCCAAGGCATGGCTTCAGCCTCATTTTGACCTTGCCCAAGGTTATTCTTGTAGCACCATGTCAGGGTTTTACCTCATCTTCTGCCCTTCAAGGTTTTGTCTCACCACATACCAGGATATTACTAATCCAGCGCCCAGCTTTACTCAGGACTTTAAAACTACTTGTCTGCAACAACATCCAACTCCAGCCCTGCACAGGGCCTTGGGTCTGAAGCCAAGAGCTGCACACAGCATGGGGACTGCTCAGAACGGCGTACCAGCAACACCACTGCACGCCCGAGAGCGCGGCCAGGAGCATCCAATCCACAGCTTCACGAACACAGTGTCGACATTTACTTTTTGAAGTGCACGTCTTGCACAAGCAAGATTTTTACACGAGTGCAGTGGAGTATCCTACAGATGTTAATGCAGGGCATAGCAAACTCTCCCCATGGCAGCACACAAACGTACTTGAAAATTCATGACCTTTTTGGCAAGACGTGGAAAAGCTTTTATACTAGTAGCAACCCGCAAGATTTCTAGCATATAGCCAATACTCCTCTCTTACACAATTCCAAAAGCGTGATGGTATTTGTGGCGCCTTAGAGCTGAATACAATATATTTGAAATGCCATTTAATCAATGGCACATTGTGGCTTTTACTATTAAATCAGACTTTTCCACAGGCAGAGTTTTCTTTCTATGTACACATACATGCTCAAGCTGAAGCTTGTATAAGCAGAACAGTGCTTTGCAGAAATGCAAATGCAATTCAAGATTGCTTGTTAAGTATCATAAAATATTACAAGGGATGGTCAAAGAAAACTGAGCTCACTGTGCAAAGTCTTAAAATGTACGCTTCCTATGAAAAAGAGTACTTTAACAAAATGCCTGTAAGCCAGACTGATATTTTATACAGGTGGCAATCTGAGACAGTGAGTATCTTACCATCTGTAAACATCAAAAACCCATAAAGCTGATTTTAGGAAAGACATCTACATTGAGACATCTCCTTAAAATTTGGATTTTTTCTTTGTTTTATGACCACAATTTCCTGAATTTGTATTTTCCTTCTCCTTCTGCTGTTTGCAACATAGCAGAAAGGAACAGAATATCAATCAGTGTGAAACAAGACGTGAGGAATTCCGGACTACCACCAAACCGCTCACCTCCATGGGTCTTTCCCACCCAAGAGGTCAATTCTGCCTCGACCAGTGTCCTTCCCCACGTTCAAAGGAGAGTCACAAACTGGCAGATGGAAGCAGTCAGCAGCAGCACGACTGCCTTTGCATCAAGATGTATTTTCCCACCAACCGATTCTGTTTTGTTCTCAGTGGAACAAGAAGCACGAGTACTCTCTAAGCATCGTGATTACAGAACCAGCAAACATCAGGCAAGTCAAGTTATTGCTGTAGAAATCTCACAACCAGAACCAAGGCACTTTTAAAGTCATAAAATTATCATTATTACTGCAGCAACTGATAAAGAACATCCCTTAGGCAGAACTGAAACTTGATCTACTACAACGGAAAAAAAAAATCCAAGGTTAGATCTTATTGCAACTAACAGATTTTTAAAATCTAGTTTACCCATATTTTCCTAATCAAAAAACAAGCTGGATACTCTGAAAACCTCTCATCAAAACATTTGTTTTTTTTTACATTGAAAGCTTTGCCATTACAAGGATCTTTCCAAGAACAAAAAGTTTAAAGACTCCATGCTGAGCACTCCAAACACCACGACCTCACAGTATTAAATGTTTATGTGAATTTTATATTTAAATGTTAAATGTAAACATCTTAAATGTTTGTGCAGAAGTGAAAGTTGTGAGCCTGCGTAACAGGCATTACAGCTGCACAGGTGAGTGCGGGTGGCCACAACTCGGAGCAGTGTTTTCCAGTCGTTTTAGTGACTTAACTTGCACGCCCACTGATGCAAAAGCAACTGTTGCACAGTTCATTCCACCACTGACTTGGTGCTGGAGAATGCAGCGTACAGACAGCCTACACGCGGACTATGAAAAAATGTCTTTTCACGTACGCCACGGAACCACGGGCAAGGACCGTTTGTCCTCACTGCCAGCAACTAGCAAAGAAAACTGGAACTGACTTCTCAAGCCCATCAGAAAACAGAAAAAAAGCACGCCATTTATTAAAATAAGGGCCTGCACTGAAAGGAAAAGGGATATTTGTTTAGAGCTTTCCCAAATTATCTTGGAATGCAGAGATAGATGGGTGGAATACTGCAAATTACAGGAATTATTTCGATGCCTTGATATTCGGTATTCTAATCTCTGCAGGAAAGAAATGAAAAGAAAGGAAAAAAAGATGTAGGGAGGTGAAGAGCTACCCTTCCTTTCACGTAATGTACATGATCAAGAAACATATGTAAGTATTATTAATTAAATATCTCAATATTAGCAGAGCTGAATAGCTTTTTTTTTTTTTTTTTTTAACTTGGGTAGATTTTACCCCGCATCCACCTACAGACCCGCACACGGGGCTCAAGGTCTCCGCACAGCCTCCCGAGGGCGCGCAGAGCCCTCGGGACCGCGCTAATTAATTAATTAACCAATTAACTACCCCCCCCCGGCCGCTCACCATGCTGCTCCCGCCCGCCGCCGCCGCCGCCGCTCCAGCCGCCCGGCCCGGCCCCGCTCGCAGCGCATAAATCCGCCCCGCTCCTGTCGGCCCCGCTCCGCCCGGCGCCGCTCGGCTCCCGTGGGCCCGGCGCGGCCCGGCCCGGCCCCGCTCCGCCCCGCCAGGCCCCGCGCCGGCTGCCGACCGCCGAGGTCACCGCAGGACCCCTCCGCCGCCAGGACCCCGCCCCACTAAGGGCTGCGCGACGCGATGCCTGAGCAGAAAGGGATGTGGAGACGGCAGGAGGCGCCGATCGGAGCGCTCCGCGCGTCGCCCCGTTGGATGTTTGGGGAGGGGGTGCGAGGCGAGCCGCTCGGCGGTGCGCGGAGCGGGCACCGAGCCGGACGCGCGGCCCGACAGGCGCAACGGGCAGCCGGAGCGGTGTGAGGGGAGCAGGGCGGTGCGGAGGGGGCCGGTGCGGCGCCTTCACGCATGCGTACTACTCACCGCCCGGCGCGGCGCACAGACGCGCATGCGCCGAGCGCCGGTGGCCTTGAAGACACACGCGCCCCCTCTGCGCACGGCCCCTAACGGCCGCTGGCGGCGCTGTGAGGCGGCCGCTGCGACCCGTAACGTGTCTGAGGGACAGCGGGAGGCTGGGGGCTGATGACGGCTATGATACACCCCCTCAGTACCATGCTCTTTGGCCCGAGTGTCGATGAGGTTGTTTGAGATACTCAGTTCTTTTTCTGAGGTGCCATGTTGCCGTAGGACTTGTTTTTCAAAGCCCACGATTGTGTTCCTGGCAGTGGCATGGGACAAAGGATATGTTTCCGGTCATCCCAAGGTTGCTTCTACCATTGCAAGTATGAGGCGCTTTCCTTCGTGGGTGTGAGGGACAGTGGGGGCCAGCAGGGCACGGGGATGGCACCAGGAAAAGGGAGGGAAGGCAGCAGCATGCACGGGGCTGTGCCAGCTCTGGTTTGAATCACACCGAGACTTTTTCTGTGGTATATTCAATCTATTTTATTGTTCTTTATTTCATCTCCCGCAGGAGCCCTGCTAGAAGCGCCGGGGGGGCAGCCTCTTGCAGGGCTGGGGAGAGTCTTGGGCACTGCCTGCCCGGGTGCGCTTCCTGGGGCGCCGGGACCCCCGAGTCGAGCGGTGAGGAGTGGAGGGTCTGCGCCTGCAGGCCCGGGCAGAGGGACCTGCTGCTGCCTCCTGCCCCAGCTCTTCACGGGGCTCTTCCTGCTCCTGGGGGTTGGCTGCAGCTGGGACTTCGCCAGGACCCCCACGCTGGAGCATGCTGGATGTGCCGGGGATCTCGTCCATGTCAGGGTCTGCAGAGCTGCTGGAGGGCGCAGGGCTGGTATTGAAGGCTCCCTGCGCTGGAGCAGCGTGCCCAGAAGCAGCTGCAGTTCTGGCCTCCTGCGCCCTGGCAGGGCGGCTGCTCTCGAGGCCCAGCAGCCTCCGTGCGTCCTCTCCGCAGAGGCCCACGATGGTGCCGACGAGCCCGTCGATGAGCGGCACGGTGAGGGGCCCCAAGGCGGGCTGTGTGTGCTGAATGATGGCGTCCCTGTCCAGCCCCATCACACACAGGGAGTGCAGGAGGAAGCTCTCTGCAGCTCTCGCCTGCCACCAGCGTGTCCCATAGATGGCTGAGAGCTCGCGGCGCAGCCAGGGCAGCACAGGGTCGAGGATGTCCCTGCGCTCCCTGAACAGCACGGCCCAGTCCTCGGGCAGGAGGCCGCCCACAGCAGCGCGGGGATCGGGCTCCGCATCCCTCTCCTCGGCTGGCACAGAGGATGGAGCCGGCGCTGCAGGGCTGTGGGGGGCGGTGGCGCTGCCTGCCTGGAAGCCAACAGGTACGGGCACTGCGGGAGGGGAGACGATGCATTCCAGGTAGTCTTCGTCTCCCCGCACGGAAACCTTGATGGTCCTCATGCCCGTCCTGCAGAGCGGGCAGCTGGCCTTCAGCTTTGCCCAGCGCTGGATGCAGCCCAGGCAGAACCGGTGGTTACATGGTGTCGCGTAGGCCACGTCCTTTCGGCCCTCCCGGCAGACGGGACACGTCCACGCCTCCTCTGTGGCCATGGTCTTCAGGCTGGGCTGGGGAGAGCTGATGGTGACGAGCTGCTCCCCTGCACCAACACTGCAGAAGCAGGTATTGAACGCGCTGCGAGGAAGAGAGAAGGTCACTGGCTGTGCCCCAGCCACTCAGCAGGAAACCCCCCAGCCCCAGCCCCACGGCTGGGCCGTCCCACGCCCCCCAGGGCACGTGGCCCCACACAGCTCACCTGCGCTGCTGCGAGCGCGCCTCACAGGGCCCCGGCTGCCTGAGCCAGGCAGGGCCGGGGAAACACAGGCACTGCCTGCGGGGACGGGCACTGAGAACAGCTGCCGACGGCCCCACAGCACAGCTCCAACAAATCCTTGCTCGGCGCTCCAAGCCTCGCACAAACGCTCAGCGGGAGTCCAGGCACGAGCCAGGCTGGGGCGGGCTCTGCCTGCGCCCCAATATGAGCAGAGAGGGCCGTGAAGTCACAGTCTGTTGCTGGGTGACCTCAGAGCCCATGGCTCTGGGTGACGCCCAAAAACTAAAGCACGTGTCTGAAAGCATTGCCCAGACGTTTTGTGAACTCCAGCAGGCTTGCTGCCCTGACCACTTCACTGGGAGGCCTGGTTCAGTGGCCAAGCCCCGTGTCAGTGAAAAATCTTGTCCTCACCTCCAGGCAGAGCCTCCCCTGTCACAGCTCCATGCCATTCCCTCGACTTTTGTCACCGTCCCCAGAGAGCAGAGCTTAGCACTGGGCCCTCCGCTCCCCTCGTGAGGAAGCTGCAGGTCGCCCTCAGGCCTCTCCTCAGTCTCCTGCAGGCTGAACAAACGCAGGCACCTCAGCCGCTCCTCATCTGTCCTGCCCTCCAGACCCTTCACCACTTTGAAGCCCTCCTTTGGATGCTCTCTCTCTATGGTTTGAGGTTTATGGCCTTCTGATAGTGCCGTGCCCAAAAGTGCACACAGGACTCGAGCTGATGCTGAAAGAGCGCAGAGCAGAGCACAGCAATCCCTGCCCGCGACCGGCTAGCTGCAGAAGACCATATGTCTTCTGCATATGGTTTGGGTTACACCTCACTGAACAGATGGGTATGACGGTTACACTTCACTGAGGATAAATAAAGAGGATTATTTGTCCCTAGAGCCAAGGAGCTGAACTCACAGCATCTTCTACACAGAAGACAGGCACACGCAAGCAGCACGTGTCCAAAATTGAGTTGAATACACACAGAGGAGCTTCACAGCTTTGCAAAGCTTCTGAAAGAGGCCGAACAAGCAGAACAGCAGCAAGAGCAGGCCCAGAAGCTGGTGCTGGAGGCACCCCACGATGCCGTTGCCCCTCCTGCCTGCCAGGGCCCACGGCTGACTCACGTTCAACTTGCCGTCGACCAAAAGCCCCAGAGCCCTCTCTGCAGGGCTGCGCTCCAGCCTCTCCTCCCCCCAGACTGTCCGGACAGCCAGGGTTGCCCGTTGCCAGGTGCGCAATCCCTCACTCGCTCTCGCTAAACCTCATCTTGTTGGGGATTGCCCAGCTCTCTGATTTGTCAGGATCTCTCTGCAAGGCCTTCCTCCCCTCCATGGAGTCAGACGCTCCTCCCAATTTAGCATCGTGCCTAAAAGGACTCAAGACGCCCTCGAGTCCTGCGTGCAAGTCAGTTAGGACAACATTGAAGAGAACTGGCCCTAAAATGGAGGCCTGCGGAAGCCCCCTAGTGACTGGCCGCCAGCCCGATGCAACCCCATTTACGATAACCCTTGGAGCGCGACCCGTCAGCCACTTGTTCACCCATGGCATTATGCATTGCTCTAGCTGTGTGCTGCTCAATTTGTCCAGAAGGAGACAGTGAGAAACAATATTGAAGCTGTGCTGAAATCCAAACAGGTGCCATCAGCTGGCTTCCCTTGGCCAACTAGACGGTTGAGCACTTCCGAAAAGGAAATCAAGTGCGTTAAGCAGCACTTTCCCCTCGTGAACCTGTGTTGGCTGTGATCAATGACTGCATTGTCCTTCAGGTGATATTAAGAACTCCCAGAATACTTTTCACCATATTTTTACCATTTTTCCCTCCCAATTGATTGGGGGGAGTTGAAAAATCATAAAATAATAATAATAATAATAATAATAATAAAGAGAAAATCATATTCGTGTTCATAAGAAGAACAGGAATAAAAGAATAGGGAAGGTAAGCGAGGCAAAGTGCAACCGCTGACCAGCTGCTGACAGATGTCCATCCCATCCCCAAGTAGCAGCCCTCATACCAGCCTGGCCTAGCAGTTCCTAGTAATAATTCAGCACCATGCCCTGTGTCAAGCAATATCCCTTTGGCCTTTTGCAACGTCCCTGTGTGAAGCATTTTGTACACAACAGATGCAAATCTGCTCCCATCCACTGCTTTCTCTGTTGAATGTAGAAGGGCAACATTGCTGACAAATGCTCTCTTGCAGCCCCTAGTCTTACATCTCGATCCTTAAGCAAGCTGCATTTAAAAAGGAAACGGGAAAGGGGAAAGTGAAAAGGCAAAAGGGAAAGGGAAAGGGAAAGGGAAAGGGAAAGGGAAAGGGAAAGGGAAAGGGAAAGGAGAAATAAAAATTTAGGAATGGCTATACGGAAGGAGAAGCGTCTTTCCTCCACATTGCATATGGGGACCAAGACTGAAGCAAAGGAACCTTTGTGGCTGAACCGGAAGAATTGGAGGTTAATTTGAAAATGCTATTCTCTAGGCCAAAGGAAAAAATGCACTGAACACTAGGTCAAGGCAAGAAATAGAAAGCTCTTCTTGAGGACAGAAATCTCAAAACCTAAGCACAACATCGGGGGAAGATTAGGGCTGTCCAGAGGAAGAAGAAATACCCACAGAGTGAAGTGGCAAACCCATCCCTGGCTGGAGTAGGGTTGAAAGTTGTAGCCTCTGCTTACACACACGATGGCAAGTACAGCAGCAGTCTCTGCGCAAAGCAGACTTTAAAAAGAGAACCCATTCCTAAACCATGGGAGAGATCCTTGACACAATAGCTCTCAAAGTCGTGAAGAGAGCAGAAGAGCGGTTTTGCACGCAGCGTTTGCTGTTTCCATTGCTTGTTAGGGTTATGCTTTCCTTGTATACAGCATCTGCATACAGATGCTGCGAAGCTTCCAGGTCGCTCCCTGTCACTGGGTGAATTTGCACGAAGGAGAGTCCGAATGGAGGGAAACTGGGCTGCATGGACTCAACTACTAAGCCTCATGCTTAAGGAAGCCAGCGTCCTCCACAATTACACTTGGCAGTCGGTGCCTGGACGCTGCCCAGTTCTGGTGGCATAGAATCACTGAATCACAGAATATCCTGAGTTGGAAGGGACCCATAAGGATCATCGAGTCCAACTCCTGGCACCACACAGGTCTACCTCCAAATTCCGACCACGTTGTTATAAATTACGTAGCCCCCCTTCCTGGTACTGCGGCTGCGTCGACTGTTGCTAGGGGGTCGTCTCCTGTCCCTCTGGTGGTCGCACGGATGAAGGCCGTAGTCTTCCTCCGCTTGGTATGTGGTGTTTTTCCCTCCTTAACCGGTCATGTTGGTTTGTCTTAAGATAGGACAGTGGGTTATCAATTTTGCAGTTATAGTATTTACACAAAGTTCTCTCAACTTTCCGTCCGAGACAGCAACAGGCAGGGAGCCTCAAGGTCCTTACAGCCACCTGGCGACTCCCTTTGTTCCTTCTTAATATAGCCATGGGAAATAGTGAACAAACATGCTTCATACACCACAATCCCTCCTTTTTCTTTTAGTTAGTTATTTTGTTCCTTAATTCCTGGTATGCCTGTCTGCTGAGCGTTAGAGTTTCAGCATCCTCACTCGTGGTTATGGGTTCATATTTGGCACTGATATGCATCAAATGTGCTGCCTCTAAACGGTTTTTTACAATCGCGATTACTCGATTCAGAATACATGGTCCAAAAGTTAGACTCAACATTAATAACAACAAAGGTCCCGCTATTGTCGACAGTAAAGTTGTAAGCCAGGGTGAATAATTAAACCAAGAGTCGTATCAATTCTGCTTAGCCTCATTTTCTCGCTTTCTTTTTTCTAATCCTTCTCTGAGCTTCATCATTGTATCCCTCACTACTCCAGTGTGGTTTGCATATACACAGCATTCTTCTTTCAAGGCGGCACATAATCCACCGTCTTGTAAATACACCAGATCTAATCCTCTACGATTTTGCAAAACAACTTCCGATAATGACCTTGCCGATTTGTCCAGGGCAGTAATTGACTGTTCAACTCGAGCTAAGTCTTCATCTACAGCCACACGTAGGGAGGTGAACTCCTGACTTTGTCTGACCAGAGAGGCAACTCCAGTGCCCACCCCGCTGCCTCCCAGAATTATCAACGTTGCCAATGTTATAGCCGTGATTGGTTCTCTTTTTGTTAAGTGGTTCTCTGCTACCGTGTGCCGTGTATATACGTACTCTTCAGAATGGTATAGAATTCTTGGTACAATTATCACCTGTATACAGAAATCTTGAGATACATTAAAGAGTTCAAGTGATAAACAAGGGGTAACACCTATCGATGAGCAGACCCATCTAGCGTTGTTTGCGGGAATTAACCACCTTTCTTTACTTCCTGGTGTAACCTTCTCCGTAATACTGCATAGATGGAGCTTCTCACTAGGGATTGTACCTACACACCTGCCATTCCCAGTTACTTCCGTCAATGTTATTCCTACATCCCTCCCCCAATTGCATTGTGGAGGGTTGGGGTTACGTGAACGGGTGGCCTCTCCCAGATCCCCAGTGGCGTCATCATATGGAGGCCTTATATCAAGGCATAACCAGCAAGGTTTAGGGATGTTGGGAATTGTTTGATTCAATAAATAATAACTAGCATCCACGATTTTCCACATGTTATTCTCTGTCATCCCTTCATTTTTTTCATATTTTTGGCCTACTGATTTATTAATGACCTTCAGTGGTTTTGGGCTATTTGGAGTTCGTATTTCAGAAGCTTGTGTAGGTTGAATTCTTAAAACATTTCCTGACAGTTCTTGGTTTGGTCCTACCCGTTGGGGGTTCTTAATCTCTTCTTTCCTTCTATATATTATCCCTCCCCTATCAGCTCCGGATTCATGCAACCTAATTCCCCAGCATTGTCCTAGGGTCCACCTTTGATCTCCCGGTTGGGTTACATTGATGTATAGGAATTTGCAATCTGACCTGGAGAGGGTGGCGTAATGCTGTAGTTCGCCCTTATGGTTACATCCTGGTGGCCCGTACCCACCTTCAAATATTTGTCCGCTCCAGCTCCGGGATTCCAGTCTGTGGCAATAGTCTCACAACCCCAATAGGCACAAAAGTATTCATGTGGATAGTTACAATACGGTCTTCCCGGGTTAGAACTTGGGCACATACAGAAGCTCAATTGACCAGAACATATGTTTGGTACATTTTTGCCCCATGTCACAAGGTCACACAGTAAGACCTTACAACTAGGGCCCCCAGCGGTGATTATTCGCTGCACAACATGGTAATCTTCCCATCTAATTAGGCTCCAAATAAAAGGTTGATGAGGGTGCGCAGACCCAGGAACAGTGCAAACACTTACACCTACTACTATGTATCGCAAAAAGTGGATAGGGCCCATTTTCGGAGGGTTTTTTTTCTTTTTTTTCTTTTTTTTTTTTTTACCTGGTCACGCAGTTCCCCACCGTTTCACTCTCTGCCTCGCTTGTCAGTTCGGTTGCGGTGAACTACAAGGTGCACGTTCTTCTCGGCAGCAGTAGTGCTCTTCAGGGGTGTTTCTCGGTTAGCTGCAACCTCTTGCCTGTTACCGATCACACAGAGCCCCCCTCCTCCCCCTTTTTACGATACATAGACAGTGACAGTATATATTATACTTATCGAGGCCGTTTCAGAGTGAGCTTTAAGTCATCAGGGCCTGCGACCGCTTCCCCATTCTCTTGTCTGGATTGGTCCCTTCACACGACTGGCATGCGTCCACCCCTTCTCAGCCGTCCGGATAGCTGTCTCTGTGGTAAGTAAAACAACATAGGGGCCTTCCCACCGTTGTGTTAAAGATGTTTCTTTCCATGTCTTAATTAGAACCTTATCTCCCGGCTGCATTCTGTGGATTGCTATATCTAACGGGGGACGCTATGCCACCAAGCCTTTCGCTTGTAATTCCCTCCATCTATTCATCAGCTGTATTAAATAAGGTGTTAATTGAATGTCTTGTATCTGGGGGTGATCAGATGGCATCTCTAGATCATAAGGCATACCGTATAGTATTTCAAAAGGTGAGATTCCGACATCGGCTTGAAGCTGTGTTCGAATATTCAGTAGTGCAAGTGGTAAACATTTCACCCAGGAGGATTTTTTCTCCATCATAAGCTTTGTTAGTTGCTTTTTAATTTCCCCATTCATTCGTTCTACCTTTCCAGAGCTTTGAGAGTGCCACGGAGTATGATATTCCCAACTTGTCCCCAAGGCTTTCGTAGTTTCTTGGGACACTTTTGATATAAAGTGCGGGCCTCGGTCAGAATCAATTGTTTCTACAATCCCGTACCTTGGGATAATGTTTTCTAACAGTATTTTTACCACAGCTCGGGCCGTTGTTCTCGTTGTCGGGAAAGCTTCCACAAAGTGCGTGAGATGGTCTACAATTACTAATAAATATTTGTACCTTCCCACTTTTGGAAGTTCTGTGAAATCCAATTGAATTCTGGCAAAAGGTCGGTGCGCTAATTCCCGACCTCCTAACACTCTTTTCCTCATTTGCCGGGCAGTCACTCTCTTACAGACAAGACAATCATGCACAACTCCTTTTGCTACATTGTATATTCCAATACACATATATTTGGTAGCGAATTGATCCACTAGTGCTTGAGCTCCCCAGTGGGTGTTCTCATGAAACCTCCGTAGCACTCGCACAGCTGCAGACTTAGGAAGCATTTCCCGTCCATCAGGCAATACCCATTTACCCCATCTATTTCTTTTATGCCCATTTGAGCCATTTAATCCTTTTCTGGCTGCGTAAAACGGAGTAATGTATATATGGGTCCGTGTAAATAACAACGTGACTAAATGTACAGTCCAAACGCTTCTTAAACTCCAACAGGCTTGGTGCAGTCACTACTTCCCTGTGGGCCTCTTCCAGTGTGCGACAACCCTCTCAGTGAAGAACCTCTTCCTGATGCTTATCCCATTCCCAAGGAGCAGCCCTCATTCCACCCTGGCCAAGCACTTCATAGCAATAGTTCAGCACGATGCCCTGTGTTATGGAATATCCTTCTGGCTACTTCAGCTCAGCTGTCCTGCTGCTGTCCCCTCCCAGCTCCTTGAGTTGGGATATACCTCCAGATATCCACCCCTTATTCCATACCATTTATGTCATGCTCAGGTTACACTCTTTCCAATACGTTCTAATTAATCACCATTTTCATCTATGATATATAGCAATCATGGTAGTGATGACATACAGTATTATATAATAATTAACATACTACAATTCAACTCATGGGCTATTCTCACCCAGTATTAAATCCCCTTGAGGTACACACCGGACCTCCCCATTCTTTTGCATTACCCACCAAGTGCATCCAGGTCCCTGAGCAAAAGCAATTCCACGAATGGGTTTGCCTTTTCCTGAGGCAGGAGTAGCCCAGACTGTTTTACCCAGCACGTTTCTTACGTGCACTACAGGAACTTTATCCCCTTCTACAGTGCGTAACAGGTTTGATTGGGCAGGTCCAGCTCGGTTGGCAGATCCCCTGGTATTGACTAACCAGGTGGCCTTTGCCAAATGTGTATCCCAATTTTTGAATGTCCCAGCACCCATTGCTTTCAGTGTAGTCTTCAACAGTCCATTGTATCGTTCAACTTTTCCAGAGGCTGGTGCATGATAGGGGATGTGATACACCCACTCAATACCATGTTCTTTGGCCCAAGTGTCTATAAGGTTGTTTCGGAAATGAGTCCCGTTGTCTGACTCAATTCTCTCTGGGGTGCCATGTCGCCATAGGACTTGCTTTTCAAGGCCCAGGATAGTGTTCCGGGCGGTGGCATGGGGCACAGGATATGTTTCCAGCCATCCGGTGGTTGCTTCCACCATTGTAAGTATGTGGCGCTTGCCGTTGCGGGTTTGAGGGAGTGTGATGTAATCAATTTGCCAGGCCTCTCCATATTTATATTTCAGCCATCGTCCTCCAAAGAGGTTTTGACCGTTTGGCTTGCTTGATTGCAGCACATGTTTCACAATCATGAATAACCTGTGCTATAGTGTCCATGGTCAGGTCCACCCCTCGATCACGAGCCCATCTGTATGTTGCATCTCTACCTTGATGGCCTGAGGTGTCATGGGCCCATCGGGCTATAAATAATTCACCTTTATGTTGCCAGTCCAGGTCCACGTGAGCCACTTCAATCTTAGCAGCCTGATCCACCTGCTGGTTGTTTTGATGTTCTTCAGTAGCCCGATTCTTGGGCACATGAGCATCTACATGGCGTACCTTTACAACCAGGTTCTCTACCCGGGCAGCAATTTCTTGCCACAATGCCGCAGCCCAGATGGGCTTGCCCCTGCGCTGCCAGTTGTTCTGCTTCCATTGCTGTAACCACCCCCACAGGGCATTTGCTACCATCCATGAATCAGTATAGAGATAGAGAACTGGCCACTTTTCTCGTTCAGCAATATCTAAAGCCAGCTGAATGGCTTTCACTTCTGCAAACTGACTCGATTCACCTTCTCCCTCAGCAGCTTCTGCAACTCGCCGTGTAGGACTCCATACAGCAGCTTTCCATCTCCGATGCTTTCCCACAATACGACAGGACCCATCAGTGAACAAGGCATATTTCTTCTCATTTTCCGGTAGCTTGTTGTACAGTGGGGCTTCTTCAGCACAGACCACCTCCTCCTCTGATGATATCCCAAAGTATTTGCCTTCTGGCCAGTCCATAATCACCTCCAAGATTCCTGGGCGACTGGGGTTTCCTATTCGAGCCCGCTGAGTAATCAGTGCAACCCACTTGCTCCATGTAGCATCAGTTGCATGATGTGTAGAGGGGACCCTTCCTTTGAACATCCAGCCTAGTACCGGCAGTCGGGGTGCCAGGAGGAGCTGCGCTTCAGTACCGACCACTTCCGAAGCAGATCGAACTCCTTCATATGCTGCCAATATCTCCTTTTCAGTTGGAGTATAGCGGGCTTCAGATCCTCTGTATCCCCGACTCCAAAACCCCAGGGGTCGACCTCGAGCTTCCCCAGGTTCTTTCTGCCAGAGGCTCCAGGTGGGACCATTCTCCCCGGCTGCGGTGTAGAGCACATTCTTTACATCTGGTCCTGTTCGGACTGGCCCGAGGGCTACTGCATGAACTATTTCCTGCTTAATTTGTTCAAAGGCTTGTCGTTGCTCAGGGCCCCATTCAAAAGCATTCTTCTTACGGGTTACTTGGTAGAGCGGGTTTACAATCAGACTGTAATTTGGAATATGCATTCTCCAAAACCCCACGACACCTAGGAAAGTTTGTGTTTCTTTTTTGCTAGTTGGTGGAGACATAGCTGTTATTTTGTTGATCACATCCATTGGGATTTGACGGCGTCCATCTTGCCATTTTATTCCTAAAAACGGGATCTCTCGTGCAGGTCCTTTAACTTTATTCTGTTTCATGGCAAAACCGGCCTTCAGAAGGATTTGGACTATTTCCTTCCCTTTCTCGAAAACTTCTTCTGCAGTGTCACCCCACACAATGATGTCATCGATGTACTGCAGGTGTTCAGGAGCTTCCCCCTGCTCCAGCGCAGACTGGATCAGTCCATGGCAAATGGTAGGGCTGTGTTTCCACCCCTGGGGCAGCCGATTCCAAGTATATTGGACTCCCCTCCAAGTGAAAGCAAACTGTGGCCTGCACTGTGCTGCTAGAGGGATGGAGAAAAATGCATTAGCGATATCAGTTGTGGCATACCACTTGGCTGCCTTTGATTCCAGTTCATACTGGAGTTCTAGCATGTCCGGCACTGCAGCACTCAGTGGTGGCGTGACTTCGTTCAGGCCACGATAGTCCACTGTTAGTCTCCACTCACCATTAGACTTTCGCACTGGCCATATGGGACTATTAAAAGGTGAATGAGTCTTGCTGATCACTCCTTGGCTCTCCAGTTGACGAATTAGCTTATGGATGGGACTCAGGGAGTCTCGGTTGGTGCGATATTGCCGCCGGTGCACAGTTGTGGTAGCGATCGACACTTGCTGTTCTTCAACCCTCAGCAACCCCACAACAGAAGGGTCCTCTGAGAGACCAGGCAAGGTAGACAACTGTTTAATGTCCTCTGTCTCCAAGGCAGCTATGCCAAAAGCCCAGCGGAACCCTTTTGGGTCCTTGAAATATCCTCTTCTAAGATAGTCTATGCCAAGGATGCACGGAGCATCTGGGCCAGTCACAATACGGTGCTTTTGCCACTCCTTACCGGTTAGACTCACTTCAGCCTCCAATACAGTTAACTGCTGGGATCCCCCCGTCACACCATAAATACAGATGGGCTCTGGCCCTTTATAGCTTGATGGCATTAGAGTACATTGTGCACCGGTGTCTACCAAAGCCTTATACTTCTGTGCGTCTGACGTGCCAGGCCATCGAATCCACACAGTCCAATAAACTCGATTGTCCCTTTCCTCCCCCTGGCTGGAGGCAGGGCCCCTCTAATCCTGGTCAGAATCTTCGTCTCTGTGTTTAAAGGACTGCCTGCTGGAAGTTGGAGCAGCAAACTTTTCAGAGAACCCCTTTTTCCCAATTGTTTTCTTTTGCAATTCACGTACCCGTGCCTCTAGGGTCGCAGTAGATTTTCCATCCCATTTTCTCATGTCCTCTCCAAGGTCACGTAGGTCAAAGCACAGGGTGGCGCGGTGTGTGTGCCCACCATATTGTCTTCCTTGCATAGATGAACGTTTACCCCTAATAGCTGAGACACTGGTTTGTACAGGTGGGGAGGAAAATAATCTCTCTTCAAGTTGGTGGATCTTTTCAGAAAGTTTCTCCAAAGTATTCTCTTTTAGCTGGTGGACACTGGTTCGTTCAGGTGGAGGGGAAGATAAATTCTCTTTAAGTTGGTGGACCTCTTCAGAGAGTTTCTCCACAGCCGAGACACAGGCCTGTAGGGAAGAGGAGAGATTTCCTTCGTACTGCCGGAGTATTTTAGTCACTTCATTCACTGGGGGATTCTCCTCCTCTTTCCAGGTTAGTATTGCCAATGAGCTGGCATATGATCATGGTGCACTCCGTACAAACTTCCGCCACATGGGTGGTGTACACCGGACTGCACCTGGATTTGTGGATGTTTGTGCGTCGTCTAGGTCCTTATAAATTACTTCCCGTACGGCCAATTCCCTCAGGTACTGAATTCCCTTCTCCATGGTGGTCCATTTGCCTGGTAGACATACAAGTTCTTCCTTGAAGGGATACCTTTCCTGCACAGCTGACAGGAGACGCCTCCAGAGGCTGTGAGATCGTGCTCCATCTCCAATTGCTTTGTCAATGCATGCGTCCCTAGCAAGGGATCCCAGCTGCCTGGCTTCCTTGCCCTCTAATTCCACATAATTGGCTCCGGTGTCCCAGCACCGGAGCAGCCAGGTGACAAGCTGCTCACCTATACAGCGACCAAAATCTTTTCGCACATCTCGTAGCTCACGCTGGTATAGAGTCCGGGTAGTTACTGTTGATTTTTCGACATCCCCATCCTCATCTTCAGTCTCCTGCACCTTTGATGGCCCAGCCTCGTCTTCTCTATGCCCAGACTTAGCAGAAGACTGTCTGCGTTCTAAACGACCTGAGCCTCTATACCATTTTTTCACCTTGTCTACAGGGGCAACTTGCACTGCTACAGCTCGTTTCTCTGACCCAGACACAGGGTCTGCCACAGGGGTTGGAATACCCTCTGTGGGGTCAACTTGCACTGCTACAGCTCGTTTCTCTGACCCAGACA
The DNA here is from genome assembly GCF_964034855.1 of Anser brachyrhynchus. Lineage (NCBI taxonomy): Eukaryota > Metazoa > Chordata > Aves > Anseriformes > Anatidae > Anser > Anser brachyrhynchus. The sequence continues at coordinate 75,135,966 of NC_137697.1, read as the reverse complement.
CAGGAGTGGGAAGAGCTGCAGGAGCTGGAGCTGCTGCAGGGGCTGGAGCGGCTGCAGGAGCTGGAGCTGGAGCGGCTGCAGGAGCAGCTTTACACCTTGGCCTGGTGTAAACACTGTTCTGCAACAATTAAAACATCAGCATGTTATCAGCGCTCTTCTCATCCTAATCCAAAACATAGCACCCTACCAGCTACTATGAGGAAAAATTAAGTCTGTCCTAACTGGAACCAGGACACCTGCCCATGGAAGTGGGGTGGGAAGTGGGTGGTCTATAAGGTCTCTTCCAACCCAAACCATTCTATGATTTCTTAAAAACAATCTTCCCTGTACAATCTTTCTCATGCCAAATAATCTTAGATATTTCTTTCTCCTTTGGACAAAATACGTGTGATTTCCTTAGCTGCCTCTGATGAGTCCAGAGAAGAGCAATCTTTGAGACTGTTCCCCAAGAAAACACAATTCAGGCAGAGCATAAGGTGGTGGGATGGTTTTGTTGAGACAGGAGAGAGAGCCATGCAGAGCCAAAGAGGCTGATCATATTTGCAAAGGGTATTTAACTCCGAACAAGCTAAAGTTAACTCCAGTGACAGCTGAAACCATTAAGCATCTTCCAGGATGATGGTGTCTATCCACAGGTAAAATCATGCTTTCTGGGGAGCACACTCAAGAGAGGATCATTAGAAAGGAAGATAAAAAAGGTTACCAAAATAAAATAAACACTTGTTTCATCTTGAAAATGTAGATAGTGTTTACTAAACCCTCTTCTCTGAAATAGGCCATTATGGACTGCCCGTTTTTCTAAGCTGTTTCCCATCTCCCCATCTTCTTTTTCTTCTGTCTTCTGTTGTCTCTGCTGTATTTGAACTGGCCTCTGGATGAATGTTTATTTAAACAAACTAGAGACAAAGACATTTCAACCACAAGAATGTGTTTCCACTTAGATTCCAGTTGCTTTGGTTTTGTATTTTGCCACTTGAATCTTTCTATTTAGTAGCATTTCCACCTAAGACCGATATTAGTGTTCTTTCTAGATGAAGTTATCCCAAAGAATTTTGCATTTTTTTACCTCTTTAGTTCAGGTTTTTTTTTTGTTTGTTTGGTTTTTTTTACAACAGCAAGAGGTTTCTCTGTATTTTTTTTATATAACTGTCATGAAGTCCTGTTGCGAAGCAGGAAACAAAATCAATATAGAAGGCAAGCCATACCACCTCACCTTTGAACTGCTGTACACTTTTCACTTTTCTCTTTTCATTTAACAGTTTTCTTCAGTTAATTTCTGATATGACCTTGTGACTAGTGTTTTGTATTTCAACATATTTCTAGATCGCAGGTCACCTCAATGGGAGAGGCACTTGGCTCTCCAGAAAACTTGTGAGGAATCAGGCTGGTTTGTTGAAACAGGGCAAATTCCTCTCTGGCCTTTCTTGTTTCCGTTTGAAACACTTAACTGGGGCTTGGATTAGGTCAATGAAGAATAAATCTAAATCTAACCATTCTTAAACTGAAATCAAAATGCCCACGTGTTGCTTTGACCAACTTAGCCAAAGCAGCCCCAGACTGTGGATAGGCGAGGCTTGTGCCTGCCCTCTGCTCCTCCTCAGGGCAGCCTTCAGATGCCTGTGCTATCTGACCGTATTGCCGAGTGACATTAAGCCACACAGACTGCTTCTGGACGCTTTCAAGGGCTACCAGTCTAATAGGTCAAATGCTGATTTATATCAAAAGAATAAAATGCAGCTGGAAAGGTACTGCAGTGTGAGTTACTAGAACTGCTGCTGGAAAAGAGTTCTAGAACATTGTTTGAGCTGAGGTTCTGCTATGATAAAGCAATGGCATTTCAAAGCACATTAATCAGCCATGACCAAAGGGACAGTGGGGGCCAGCAGGGCACGGGGACGGCACCAAGAAAAGGGAGGGAAGGCAGCAGCATGCACGGGGCTGTGCCAGCTCTGGTTTGAATCACACCGAGACTTTTTCTGTGGTATATTCAATCTATTTTATTGTTCTTTATTTCATAAACTACAAGAGCCCTGCTAGAAGTGTCGAGGGGGCGGCCTCTTGCAGGGCTGGGCAGAGTCTTGGGCACTGCCTGCCCGGGTGCGCTTCCTAGGGCGCCGGGACCCCCGAGTCGAGCGGTGAGGAGTGGAGGGTCTGCGCCTGCAGGCCTGGGCAGAGGGACCTGCTGCTGCCTCCTGCCCCAGCTCTTCGCGGGGCTCTTCCTGCTCCTCGGGGTTGGCTGCATCTGGGACTTCGCCAGGACCCCCATGCTGGAAAGCGCTGGATGTGCTGGGCAGCTCCTCCATGTCAGGGCCTGCGTTGCTGTTGGAGGGCACGGGGCTGGTGCTGATGGTTCCCTGCATGGAGGCAGTGGGACCAGAAGCACCTGCAGGGCTGTCCTCCTGTACCCCAGCAGTGTGGCCACTCTCGAGGCCCAGTAGCCTCCGTGCCTCCTCTCCGCAGAGGCCCACGATGGTGCCGACGAGCCCGTCGATGAGCGGCACGGTGAGGGGCCCCAAGGCGGGCTGTGTGTGCTGAATGATGGCGTCCCTGTCCAGCCCCATCACACACAGGGAGTGCAGGAGGAAGCTCTCTGCAGCTCTCGCCTGCCACCAGCGTGTCCCATAGATGGCTGAGAGCTCGCGGCGCAGCCAGGGCAGCACAGGGTCGAGGATGTCCCTGCGCTCCCTGAACAGCACGGCCCAGTCCTCGGGCAGGAGGCCGCCCACAGCAGCGCGGGGATCGGGCTCCGCATCCCTCTCCTCGGCTGGCACAGAGGATGGAGCCGGCGCTGCAGGGCTGTGGGGGGCGGTGGCGCTGCCTGCCTGGAAGCCCTCAGGTACGGGCACTGCGGGAGGGGAGACGATGCATTCTAGGTAGTCTTCGTCTCCCCGCACGGAAACCTTGATGGTCCTCATGCCCGTCCTGCAGAGTGGGCAGCTGGCCTTCAGCTTTGCCCAGCGCTGGATGCAGCCCAGGCAGAACCGGTGGTTGCACGGTGTTGCATAGGCCACATCCTTTCGGCCCTCCCGGCAGACGGGACACGTCCACGCCTCCTCTGTGGCCATGGTCTTCACGCTAAGGTGCGCTGGGGAGAGCTGATGGTGACGAGCTGCTCCCCTGCACCGGCACTGCAGAAGCGGGTATCGCGCACGCTGCGAGGAAGAGAGAAGGTCACTGGCTGTGCCCCGGCCCCTCAGCAGGAAACCCCCCGGCCCCAGCCCCACGGCTGGGTGGTCCCACGTCCCCCGCGGGCCGCCCCGGGGCACGTGGCCCCACACAGCTCACCTGCGCTGCTGCAAGTGCTCCTCACAGGGCCCCGGCTGCCTGAGCCAGGCAGGGCCGGGGAAACACAGGCACTGCCTGCGGGGACGGGCACTGAGAACAGCTGCCGACGGCCCCACAGCACAGCTCCAACAAATCCTTGCTCGGCGCTCCAAGCCTCGCACAAACGCTCAGCAGGAATCCAGGCACGAGCCAGGCTGGGGCGGGCTCTGCCTGCGCCCCAATATGAGCAGCGAGGGCCGTGAGGTCACAGAGTCCATTGCTGGGTGACCTCAGCGCCCATCGCTGGGTGACCTCAGCATGGGGAGACATCACGTTGTGCTGGGTGGCAGCCAGGCGGGTTTTCACAGAATCACAGAATCGTCTAGGTTGGAAGAGACCTCCAAGATCATCTAGTCCAACCTCAGCCCTAACACTAACAAGTCCTACACTAAACCGTATCACTAAGGGCTACATCTAAACGTCTTTTAAAGACCTCCAGGGATGGTGACTCAATCACCCCCCTGGGCAGTCCATTCCAATGCCTAACAACCCTTTCGGTAAAGAAGAAGTTCTTCCTAACATCCAACCTAAACCTCCCCTGGCGCAACTTTAGCCCATTCCCCCTCGTCCTGTCACCAGGCACGTAGGAGAACAGACCAACCCCCACCTCTCTACAGCCTCCTTTAAGGTACCTATAGAGAGCGATGAGGTCTCCCCTGAGCCTCCTCTTCTCGAGGCTAAACAACCCCAGCTCACAGTATCACAGTATCACAGATTTCTAGGTTGGAAGAGACCTCAAGATCATCGAGTCCAACCTCCGACCTAACACTAAGTACTCCACTAAACCATATCGCTAAGCTCTACATCTAAACGTCTTTTAAAGACCTCCAGGGATGGTGACTCCACCACCTCCCTGGGCAGCCCGTTCCAATGCTTAATAACCCTTTCGGTAAAGAAGTACTTCCTAACATCCAACCTAAAACTCCCCTGTTGCAACTTTCGCCCATTCCCCCTCGTCCTGTCACCAGGCACGTAGGAGAACAGACCAACCCCCACCTCTCTACAGCCTCCTTTAAGGTAACTGTAGAGAGCGATAAGGTCGCCCCTGAGCCTCCTCTTCTCCAGGCTGAACAACCCCATCTCCCTCAGCCGCTCCTCCTAAGACTTGTTCTCCAGACCCCTCACCAGCTTGGTCGCCCTTCTCTGGACTCGCTCGAGCACGTCCATGTCCTTCCTGTATCGAGGGGCACAAAACTGAACACAGTACTCAAGGTGCGGCCTCACCAGAGCCGAGTACAGGGGCACAATCACTTCCCTCGACCTGCTGGCCACACTGCTTCTTATACAGGCCAGGATGCTGTTGGCCTTCTTGGCCACCTGGGCACACTGCTGGCTCATATTCAGCCAACTATCCACCAATACTCCCAGGTCCCTCTCGGCCAGGCAGCTTTCCAGCCACTCATCTCCCAGCCTGTAGCTCTGCTTGGGGTTGTTGTGCCCCAGGTGCAGGACCCGGCACCTGGCCTTGTTGAACTTCATACAGTTGACCTCAGCCCATCGCTCCAGCCTATCCAGATCCTCCTGCAGAGCCTTCCTGCCCTCGAGCAGATCGACACACGCACCTAACTTGGTGTCATCTGCAAACTTACTGAGGGTGCACTGGACGCCCTCATCCAGATCATCGATAAAGATATTAAAGAGGACCAGCCCCAGTACCGAGCCCTGGGGGACACCACTAGTAACCGGCCTCCAACCGGATTTGACTCCATTCACCACAGCTCTCTGGGCCCGGCCATCCAGCCAGTTTCTAACCCAACAAAGCGTACGCCAGTCCAAGCCCCGAGCAGCCAGTTTCTTGAGGAGAATGTTGTGGGGAACTGTGTCAAAAGCCTTACTGAGGTCAAGGTAGATCACATCCACAGCCTTCCCCTCATCCACCAAGCGCGTCACTTTGTCATAGAAGGAGATCAGGTTCGTCAAGCAGGACCTGTCTTTCATAAACCCATGCTGACTGGGCCTGATTGCGTGCTTGCCCTGCAAGTGCCGCGTGATGACATTCAAGATAATCTGCTCCATGAGCTTCCCTGGCACTGAGGTCAAGCTAACAGGCCTATAGTTCCCCGGATTATCTCCAGAGAACGAGACTGTCCCAGGATAAGAACAATGGCTAAGGAAAACGAGACAAACACTTGCAGAATCGGCAAGAACAGGAAGCTACAAAATCTTGGGCCCTTCCATTTCCAAAACAAACAAACAAAAAACAACAACAAAGAAATTAAAGTTTAGTCAAATAAAACTGTATATAGAGGGCGTAGTTACAAGTGTAGGTTGTGGGCCTGTAGTACTCAGCCAGTGAGGAAAGGGGAGGAATTAAACATCGGGTAACAGGGGATATAAGGTAATGATATACTGTTACTGTGCACCCCTGTTCGCATGACACACAGCATTGCAATTGTGAATAAATGAATAAATTAGCTTCCCAGAAGACCCTGTCTGAGAAAATTATTGAGATATTTCTTATACCAATAAACATGGGAAAATCTGCAATCCTAGGGCCTATGTAGAGAGAATGTAACAAACCGTGTGAAGGGAACAATGAGAACAAACGTCATTACAATACGTTCTCTTTATTTTTAACTTTTAAAATAGCCTTTTTTCCTGCTACGTGGATTTTCATCTCATGATCGGCGGATTAATAAGGCAAGTTTCTGCCTTAACTGTTTGCCCGGTTGGGGCATTTGTGACCACGGAATCACAGAATGGCTGAGGCTGGCAGGGCCCTCAGGAGCTCATCTGGTCCCACCCCTGCTCCAGAGCCAGGTGCCCAGGCCCGTGTCCAGGCAGGTTTTGAAGATCCGTAGCGAGGAGACCCCACAGCCTCTGGGCAGCCTGTGCCAGTGCTCAGCCACCCGCACAGCACAGAAGTGCTGCCTGGTGGTCAGAGGGAGCTTCCCGTGCTCCAGTTTGTGCTCACTGCCTCTTGCCTTGTCCTTGGGCACCACTGGCAAGAGCCTGGCTCCGTCCTCTTTGCACCCTCCCTTCAGGTATTTATGGACGCTGATGAGATCCCCCTGAGCCTCCCCTTCTCCAGGCCAAGCAGTCCCAGATCTCTCAGCCTTTCCTCCCATCCCTTGATCAACTTGCTGTCTGTTGGAGTCTTCCCAGTATGTTTGGGTCTGCCTTGTACTGGGCAGCCCAGAGCTGGACACGTTGCTCCAGGTGCAGCCTCACCGGTGCTGAGCGGAGGAGGAGGATCAGCTTCCTCAGCCTGCTGGAGACACTTTGCTCCTGCCAGCCCGCCTCTCCGGCCTGCTGAGCCCACCTGGATGGCAGCGCGGCCCTCTGGTGGGTCAGCCACAGCCTCAGTTCTCTGTCATCTGCAAATTTATCGAGGGTGCAATCTACCCATTGTCCAGATCGTTAAGGAAGGTGTTAAACAGGACCAGACCCAGTATCAGCTCCTGGGGTACTCCACTTGTTACTGGCCTCCCACCGGGCCTTGCACCACTGACCACAACCCTCCGTGTCCAGCCGCTCAGCCAGTTTTCGATCCATCTCACTGTCCGCTCATCCAGCCATACATCAAAAGCTACTCCATGAGGACCTTACGTGGGACAAACGCCTTACCATAGTCACAAAGACAATGCCCACTGCCCTCTCAGCCATTGGGCTGGTCACGTCATCTTGGAAGCTCATCAGGTCCGTCTGGGATGACTTCCCCGTGCTGAATCCATGCTGACTACTCCTGACGATGCCCATCTTACACCAACAACCTTGCGTTTTCTGGATCTTAATCCCCAACCTATCTATCATATTTTGAAATGATGAGCAAATTATTTTACCTAGACATGAGAGTAATTATTTTCATATATTGGTCCCCACAGGTGAGCCACACACACATATGCACACACCCACCCACACACATGTAGGTATATAAACTTCTGTTCCATGAAATACACGCTGCTCCAAATGAGGGGACAGCAGACAACAGACTCATCAAGCTGCAGGATCTAAGGCTGGCACTTAAATAAAGTACTCCTAATCTTGTCTACACCGTGTCACCTCTCAAGTGGTAACTGATCCACTGGTCTGTTAAACTAACTCGAAATGCACTTTATGATAGTGAACACACGCTTCCTTTTTTATCCTACAAAAAACCCAAGCCATTAAGCAGCGAGAGCATTCTTGCTGAGCAGCGTGACAGAGGCAGGAGGGCTGGCGGTGTGCTGCGACTCCGCTTAACCACCGCGTGCTAAAAGAGTGTGAGCAGCAAGTGCCTTCTGGCAGTGGTACTTCCTTTTAAAAAGCAGGGAGTGTTTTCTTTACACTCCACGTTAAGGATTTGTCTTTTTTTTTTTTCTTTTTTTTTTCTTAAGACACACTAAAGTGTTTGAAGCTGTTATAACTGCAGTAATCAGAATGTAATTATACCAGCAATGGGCCGGCACGTGCTGCAGCCTTCCAGGGCAGCAGCCAGGTGTAAAAAAGTCATAACATGAGTGAGCGGACTGCAAATTGGCAAAATGTTCCAGAAGTGTAGTGTAAAAAGAAAAATAATAATAATAATAATAAAAATTTGAAGTTACTTGGAACTTTGGTAGAAAATATCTTATGCAGGTTTGCATCTTGTGCAGGTTTGCAGGCACCAGACCACTGAAGGTCTTCTGGGTCGGAGGGAGAATGTTTGAATCAACCTGCTGCTTCACAGTGAAACAGTGTAATGAACAAAGTAACTCTGGCATGTTTAGAGGCTTGGGAGCAAGCAAGCAACTTGGCAGCAGGATTCTTCAAAAGCTTTGGGAAATTGCCGTAGGCCTTTCCACTCGGTGTCTGTGGTCCTCGCGCATCCAGAAATGTACTCCAAGCACCTGTAAGTGTTACTATGTGCTTTCAACTGATACTCTTTGTACAAAACAAAAAATAAAATAAAAGCCCACAACAAAAAACACCACATTTTACACTCCAATAATATTCTTAACCTTTATTTTTATGAATCAGACCAAGCAAGAATTGTTTGTAATGGTTAGGAGTTGTTTAGCAGTTAGACTTGTTTTTCAAAGCCCATGATTGTGTTCCTGGCAGTGGCATGGGACAAAGGATATGTTTCCGGTCATCCCAAGGTTGCTTCTACCATTGCAAGTATGAGGCGCTTTCCTTCGTGGGTGTGAGGGACAGTGGGGGCCAGCAGGGCACGGGGACGGCACCAGGAAAAGGGAGGGAAGGCAGCAGCATGCACGGGGCTGTGGCAGCTCTGGTTTGAATCACACTAAGGCATTTTCTGTGGTATATTCAATCTATTTTATTGTTCTTTATTTCATCTCCCGCAGGAGCCCTGCTAGAAGCGCCGAGGGGGCGGCCTCTTGCAGGGCTGGGGAGAGTCTTGGGCACTGCCTGCCCGGGTGCGCTTCCTGGGGCGCCGGGACCCCCGAGTCGAGCGGTGAGGAGTGGAGGGTCTGCGCCTGCAGGCCCGGGCAGAGGGACCTGCTGCTGCCTCCTGCCCCAGCTCTTCACGGGGCTCTTCCTGCTCCCTGGGGCTGTCTGCAGCTGGGACTTCGCCAGGACCCCCACGCTGGAAAGCGCTGGATGTGCTGGGCAGCTCCTCCGTGTCAGGGCCTGCGTTGCTGTTGGAGGGCGCGGGGCTGGTGCTGATGGTTCCCTGCATGGAGGCAGTGGGACCAGAAGCATCTGCAGGGCTGTCCTCCTGTACCCCAGCAGTGCGGCCACTCTCGAGGCCCAGTAGCCTCCGTGCGTCCTCGCCGCAGAGGCCCACGATGGTGCCGACGAGCCCGTCGATGAGCGGCACGGTGAGGGGCCCCAAGGCGGGCTGTGTGTGCTGAATGATGGCGTCCCTGTCCAGCCCCATCACACACAGGGAGTGCAGGAGGAAGCTCTCTGCAGCTCTCGCCTGCCACCAGCGTGTCCCATAGATGGCTGAGAGCTCGCGGCGCAGCCAGGGCAGCACAGGGTCGAGGATGTCCCTGCGCTCCCTGAACAGCACGGCCCAGTCCTCGGGCAGGAGGCCGCCCACAGCAGCGCGGGGATCGGGCTCCGCATCCCTCTCCTCGGCTGGCACAGAGGACGCAGCCGGCGCTGCAGGGCTGTGGGGGGCGGTGGCGCTGCCTGCCTGGAAGCCAACAGGTACGGGCACTGCGGGAGGGGAGACGATGCATTCCAGGTAGTCCTCCTCTCCCCGCACGGAAACCTTGATGGTCCTCATGCCCGTCCTGCAGAGTGGGCAGCTGGCCTTCAGCTTTGCCCAGCGCTGGATGCAGCCCAGGCAGAACCGGTGGTTACATGGTGTCGCGTAGGCCACATCCTTTCGCCCCTCCCGGCAGACGGGACACGTCCACGCCTCCTCTGTGGCCATGATCTTCACGTCAAGGTGCGCTGGGGAGAGCTGATGGTGATGAGCTGCTCCCCTGCACCGGCACTGCAGAAGCGGGTATCGCGCACGCTGCGAGGAAGAGAGAAGGTCACTGGCTGTGCCCCGGCCCCTCAGCAGGAAACCCCCCAGCCCCACGGCTGGGTGGTCCCACGTCCCCCGCGGGCCGCCCCGGGGCACGTGGCCCCACACAGCTCACCTGCGCTGCTGCAAGTGCTCCTCACAGGGCCCCGGCTGCCTGAGCCAGGCAGGGCCGGGGAAACACAGGCACTGCCTGCGGGGACGGGCACTGAGAACAGCTGCCGACGGCCCCACAGCACAGCTCCAACAAATCCTTGCTCGGCGCTCCAAGCCTCGCACAAACGCTCAGCGGGAGTCCAGGCACGAGCCAGGCTGGGACGGGCTCTGCCTGCGCCCCAATATGAGCAGCGAGGGCCGTGAAGTCACAGCCCGTTGCTGGGTGACCTCAGAGCCCATCGCTCTGGGTGACGCCCAAAAACTAAAGCACGTGTCTGAAAGCATTGCCCAGACGTTTTGTGAACTCCAGCAGGCTTGCTGCCCTGACCACTTCACTGGGAGGCCTGGTTCAGTGGCCAAGCCCCGTGTCAGTGAAAGATCTTGTCCTCACCTCCAGGCAGACCCTCCCCTGTCACAGCTCCATGCCATTCCCTCGACTTTTGTCACCGTCCCCAGAGAGCAGAGCTTAGCGCCGGGCCCTCCGCTCCCCTCGTGAGGAAGCTGCAGGTCGCCATCAGGCCTCTCCTCAGTCTCCTGCAGGCTGAACAAACGCAGGCACCTCAGCCGCTCCTCATCTGTCCTGCCCTCCAGACCCTTCACCACTTTGAAGCCCTCCTTTGGATGCTCTCTCTAAGAGGTTTATGGCCTTCTGATAGTGCCGTGCCCAAAAGTGCACACAGGACTCGAGCTGATGCTGAAAGAGCGCAGAGCAGAGCACAGCAATCCCTGCCCGCGACCGGCTAGCGATGCTGTGCTGGAGGCACCCCACGATGCCGTTGCCCCTCCTGCCTGCCAGGGCCCACGGCTGACTCACGTTCAACTTGCCGTCGACCAAAAGCCCCAGAGCCCTCTCTGCAGGGCTGCGCTCCAGCCTCTCCTCCCCCCAGACTGTCCGGACAGCCAGGGTTGCCCGTTGCCAGGTGCGCAATCCCTCACTCGCTCTCGCTAAACCTCATCTTGTTGGGGATTGCCCAGCTCTCTGATTTGTCAGGATCTCTCTGCAAGGCCTTCCTCCCCTCCATGGAGTCAGACGCTCCTCCCACTTTAGCATCGTGCCTAAATGGACTCAAGACGCCCTCGAGTCCTGCGTGCAAGTCAGTTAGGACAACATTGAAGAGAACTGGCCCTAAAATGGAGGCCTGCAGAAGCCCCCTAGTGACTGGCCGCCAGCCCGATGCAACCCCATTTACGATAACCCTTGGAGCGCGACCCGTCAGCCACTTGTTCACCCATGGCATTATGCATTGCTCTAGCTGTGTGCTGCTCAATTTGTCCAGAAGGAGACAGTGAGAAACAATATTGAAGCTGTGCTGAAATCCAAACAGGTGCCATCAGCTGGCTTCCCTTGGCCAACTAGACGGTTGAGCACTTCCGAAAAGGAAATCAAGTGCGTTAAGCAGCACTTTGCCCTCATGAACTTGTGTTGGCTGTGATCAATGACTGCATTGTCCTTCAGGTGATATTAAGAACTCCCAGAATACTTTTCACCATATTTTTACCATTTTTCCCTCCCAATTGATTGGGGGGAGTTGAAAAATCATAAAATAATAATAATAATAATAATAATAATAATAAAGAGAAAATCATATTCATGTTCATAAGAAGAACAGGAATAAAAGAACAGGGAAGGTAAGCGAGGCAAAGTGCAACCGCTGACCAGCTGCTGACAGATGTCCATCCCATCCCCAAGTAGCAGCCCTCATACCAGCCTGGCCTAGCAGTTCCTAGTAATAATTCAGCACCATGCCCTGTGTCAAGCAATATCCCTTTGGCCTTTTGCAACGTCCCTGTGTGAAGCATTTTGTACACAACAGATGCAAATCTGCTCCCATCCACTGCTTTCTCTGTTGAATGTAGAAGGGCAACATTGCTGACAAATGCTCTCTTGCAGCCCCTAGTCTTACATCTCGATCCTTAAGCAAGCTGCATTTTAAAAGGAAACGGGAAAGGGGAAAGTGAACAGGCAAAAGGGAAAGGGAAAGGGAAAGGGAAAGGGAAAGGGAAAGGGAAAGGGAAAGGGAAAGGGAAAGGGAAAGGGAAAGGGAAAGGGAAAGGGAAAGGGAAAGGGAAAGGGAAAGGGAAAGGGAAAGGAGAAATAAAAATTTAGGAATGGCTATACGGAAGGAGAAGCGTCTTTCCTCCACATTGCATATGGGGACCAAGACTGAAGCAAAGGAACCTTTGTGGCTGAACCAGAAGAATTGGAGGTTAATTTGAAAATGTTATTCTCTAGGCCAAAGGAAAAAATGCACTGAACACTAGGTCAAGGCAAGAAATAGAAAGCTTGAGGACAGAAATCTCAAAACCTAAGCACAACATCGGGGGAAGATTAGGGCTGTCCAGAGGAAGAAGAAATACCCACAGAGTGAAGTGGCAAACCCATCCCTGGCTGGAGTAGGGTTGAAAGTTGTAGCCTCTGCTTACACACACGATGGCAAGTACAGCAGCAGTCTCTGCGCAAAGCAGACTTTAAAAAGAGAACCCATTCCTAAACCATGGGAGAGATCCTTGACACAATAGCTCTCAAAGTCGTGAAGAGAGCAGAAGAGCGGTTTTGCACACAGCGTTTGCTGTTTTCATTGCTTGTTAGGGTTATGCTTTCCTTGTATACAGCATCTGCATACAGATGCTGCGAAGCTTCCAGGTCGCTCCCTGTCACTGGGTGAATTTGCACGAAGGAGAGTCCGAATGGAGGGAAACTGGGCTGCATGGACTCAACTACTAAGCCTCATGCTTGAGGAAGCCAGCGTCCTCCACAATTACACTTGGCAGTCGGTGCCTGGACGCTGCCCAGTTCTGGTGGCATAGAATCACTGAATCACAGAATATCCTGAGTTGGAAGGGACCCATAAGGATCATCGAGTCCAACTCCTGGCACCACACAGGTCTACCTCCAAATTCCGACCACGTTGTTATAAATTACGTAGCCCCCCTTCCTGGTACTGCGGCTGCGTCGACTGTTGCTAGGGGGTCGTCTCCTGTCCCTCTGGTGGTCGCACGGATGAAGGCCGTAGTCTTCCTCCGCTTGGTATGTGGTGTTTTTCCCTCCTTAACCGGTCATGTTGGTTTGTCTTAAGATAGGACAGTGGGTTATCAATTTTGCAGTTATAGTATTTACACAAAGTTCTCTCAACTTTCCGTCCGAGACAGCAACAGGCAGGGAGCCTCAAGGTCCTTACAGCCACCTGGCGACTCCCTTTGTTCCTTCTTAATATAGCCATGGGAAATAGTGAACAAACATGCTTCATACACCACAATCCCTCCTTTTTCTTTTAGTTAGTTATTTTGTTCCTTAATTCCTGGTATGCCTGTCTGCTGAGCGTTAGAGTTTCAGCATCCTCACTCGTGGTTATGGGTTCATATTTGGCACTGATATGCATCAAATGTGCTGCCTCTAAACGGTTTTTTACAATCGCGATTACTCGATTCAGAATACATGGTCCAAAAGTTAGACTCAACATTAATAACAACAAAGGTCCCGCTATTGTCGACAGTAAAGTTGTAAGCCAGGGTGAATAATTAAACCAAGAGTCGTATCAATTCTGCTTAGCCTCATTTTCTCGCTTTCTTTTTTCTAATCCTTCTCTGAGCTTCATCATTGTATCCCTCACTACTCCAGTGTGGTTTGCATATACACAGCATTCTTCTTTCAAGGCGGCACATAATCCACCGTCTTGTAAATACACCAGATCTAATCCTCTACGATTTTGCAAAACAACTTCCGATAATGACCTTGCCGATTTGTCCAGGGCAGTAATTGACTGTTCAACTCGAGCTAAGTCTTCATCTACAGCCACACGTAGGGAGGTGAACTCCTGACTTTGTCTGACCAGAGAGGCAACTCCAGTGCCCACCCCGCTGCCTCCCAGAATTATCAACGTTGCCAATGTTATAGCCGTGATTGGTTCTCTTTTTGTTAAGTGGTTCTCTGCTACCGTGTGCCGTGTATATACGTACTCTTCAGAATGGTATAGAATTCTTGGTACAATTATCACCTGTATACAGAAATCTTGAGATACATTAAAGAGTTCAAGTGATAAACAAGGGGTAACACCTATCGATGAGCAGACCCATCTAGCGTTGTTTGCGGGAATTAACCACCTTTCTTTACTTCCTGGTGTAACCTTCTCCGTAATACTGCATAGATGGAGCTTCTCACTAGGGATTGTACCTACACACCTGCCATTCCCAGTTACTTCCGTCAATGTTATTCCTACATCCCTCCCCCAATTGCATTGTGGAGGGTTGGGGTTACGTGAACGGGTGGCCTCTCCCAGATCCCCAGTGGCGTCATCATATGGAGGCCTTATATCAAGGCATAACCAGCAAGGTTTAGGGATGTTGGGAATTGTTTGATTCAATAAATAATAACTAGCATCCACGATTTTCCACATGTTATTCTCTGTCATCCCTTCATTTTTTTCATATTTTTGGCCTACTGATTTATTAATGACCTTCAGTGGTTTTGGGCTATTTGGAGTTCGTATTTCAGAAGCTTGTGTAGGTTGAATTCTTAAAACATTTCCTGACAGTTCTTGGTTTGGTCCTACCCGTTGGGGGTTCTTAATCTCTTCTTTCCTTCTATATATTATCCCTCCCCTATCAGCTCCGGATTCATGCAACCTAATTCCCCAGCGTTGTCCTAGGGTCCACCTTTGATCTCCCGGTTGGGTTACATTGATGTATAGGAATTTGCAATCTGACCTGGAGAGGGTGGCGTAATGCTGTAGTTCGCCCTTATGGTTACATCCTGGTGGCCCGTACCCACCTTCAAATATTTGTCCGCTCCAGCTCCGGGATTCCAGTCTGTGGCAATAGTCTCACAACCCCAATAGGCACAAAAGTATTCATGTGGATAGTTACAATACGGTCTTCCCGCGTTAGAACTTGGGCACATATAGAAGCTCAATTGACCAGAACATATGTTTGGTACATTTTTGCCCCATGTCACAAGGTCACACAGTAAGACCTTACAACTAGGGCCCCCAGCGGTGATTATTTGCTGCACAACATGGTAATCTTCCCATCTAATTAGGCTCCAAATAAAAGGTTGATGAGGGTGCGCAGACCCAGGAACAGTGCAAACACTTACACCTACTACTATGTATCGCAAAAAGTGGATAGGGCCCATTTTCGGAGGTTTTTTTTTCTTTTTTTTCTTTTTTTTTTTTTTTACCTGGTCACGCAGTTCCCCACCGTTTCACTCTCTGCCTCGCTTGTCAGTTCGGTTGCGGCGAACTATAAGGTGCGCGTTCTTCTCGGCAGCAGTAGTGCTCTTCAGGGGTGTTTCTCGGTTAGCTGCAACCTCTTGCCTGTTACCGATCACACAGAGCCCCCCTCCTCCCCCTTTTTACGATACATAGACAGTGACAGTATATATTATACTTATCGAGGCCGTTTCAGAGTGAGCTTTAAGTCATCAGGGCCTGCGACCGCTTCCCCATTCTCTTGTCTGGATTGGTCCCTTCACACGACTGGCATGCGTCCACCCCTTCTCAGCCGTCCGGATAGCTGTCTCTGTGGTAAGTAAAACAACATAGGGGTCTTCCCACCGTAGTGTTAAAGATGTTTCTTTCCATGTCTTAATTAGAACCTTATCTCCCGGCTGTATTCTATGGATTGCTATATCTAACGGGGGACGCTATGCCACCAAGCCTTTCGCTTGTAATTCCCTCCATCTATTCATCAGCTGTATTAAATAAGGTGTTAATTGAATGTCTTGTATCTGGGGGTGATCAGATGGCATCTCTAGATCATAAGGCATACCGTATAGTATTTCAAAAGGTGAGATTCCGACATCGGCTTGAAGCTGTGTTCGAATATTCAGTAGTGCAAGTGGTAAACATTTCACCCAGGAGGATTTTTTCTCCATCATAAGCTTTGTTAGTTGCTTTTTAATTTCCCCATTCATTCGTTCTACCTTTCCAGAGCTTTGAGAGTGCCACGGAGTATGATATTCCCAACTTGTCCCCAAGGCTTTCGTAGTTTCTTGGGACACTTTTGATATAAAGTGCGGGCCTCGGTCAGAATCAATTGTTTCTACAATCCCGTACCTTGGGATAATGTTTTCTAACAGTATTTTTACCACAGCTCGGGCCGTTGTTCTCGTTGTCGGGAAAGCTTCCACAAAGTGCGTGAGATGGTCTACAATTACTAATAAATATTTGTACCTTCCTACTTTTGGAAGTTCTGTGAAATCCAATTGAATTCTGGCAAAAGGTCGGTGCGCTAATTCCCGACCTCCTAACACTCTTTTCCTCATTTGCCGGGCAGTCACTCTCTTACAGACAAGACAATCATGCACAACTCCTTTTGCTACATTGTATATTCCAATACACATATATTTGGTAGCGAATTGATCCACTAGTGCTTGAGCTCCCCAGTGGGTGTTCTCATGAAACCTCCGTAGCACTCGCACAGCTGCAGACTTAGGAAGCATTTCCCGTCCATCAGGCAATACCCATTTACCCCATCTATTTCTTTTATGCCCATTTGAGCCATTTAATCCTTTTCTGGCTGCGTAAAACGGAGTAATGTATATATGGGTCCGTGTAAATAACAACGTGACTAAATGTACAGTCCAAACGCTTCTTAAACTCCAACAGGCTTGGTGCAGTCACTACTTCCCTGTGGGCCTCTTCCAGTGTGCGACAACCCTCTCAGTGAAGAACCTCTTCCTGATGCTTATCCCATTCCCAAGGAGCAGCCCTCATTCCACTCTGGCCAAGCACTTCATAGCAATAGTTCAGCACGATGCCCTGTGTTATGGAATATCCTTCTGGCTACTTCAGCTCAGCTGTCCTGCTGCTGTCCCCTCCCAGCTCCTTGAGTTGGGATATACCTCCAGATATCCACCCCTTATTCCATACCATTTATGTCATGCTCAGGTTACACTCTTTCCAATACATTCTAATTAATCACCATTTTCATCTATGATATATAGCAATCATGGTAGTGATGACATACAGTATTATATAATAATTAACATACTACAATTCAACTCATGGGCTATTCTCACCCAGTATTAAATCCCCTTGAGGTACACACCGGACCTCCCCATTCTTTTGCATTACCCACCAAGTGCATCCAGGTCCCTGAGCAAAAGCAATTCCACGAATGGGTTTGCCTTTTCCTGAGGCAGGAGTAGCCCAGACTGTTTTACCCAGCACGTTTCTTACGTGCACTACAGGAACTTTATCCCCTTCTACAGTGCGTAACAGGTTTGATTGGGCAGGTCCAGCTCGGTTGGCAGATCCCCTGGTATTGACTAACCAGGTGGCCTTTGCCAAATGTGTATCCCAATTTTTGAATGTCCCAGCACCCATTGCTTTCAGTGTAGTCTTCAACAGTCCATTGTATCGTTCAACTTTTCCAGAGGCTGGTGCATGATAGGGGATGTGATACACCCACTCAATACCATGTTCTTTGGCCCAAGTGTCTATAAGGTTGTTTCGGAAATGAGTCCCGTTGTCTGACTCAATTCTCTCTGGGGTGCCATGTCGCCATAGGACTTGCTTTTCAAGGCCCAGGATAGTGTTCCGGGCGGTGGCATGGGGCACAGGATATGTTTCCAGCCATCCGGTGGTTGCTTCCACCATTGTAAGTATGTGGCGCTTGCCGTTGCGGGTTTGAGGGAGTGTGATGTAATCAATTTGCCAGGCCTCTCCATATTTATATTTCAGCCATCGTCCTCCAAAGAGGTTTTGACCGTTTGGCTTGCTTGATTGCAGCACATGTTTCACAATCATGAATAACCTGTGCTATAGTGTCCATGGTCAGGTCCACCCCTCGATCACGAGCCCATCTCTATGTTGCATCTCTACCTTGATGGCCTGAGGTGTCATGGGCCCATCGGGCTATAAATAATTCACCTTTATGTTGCCAGTCCAGGTCCACGTGAGCCACTTCAATCTTAGCAGCCTGATCCACCTGCTGGTTGTTTTGATGTTCTTCAGTAGCCCGATTCTTGGGCACATGAGCATCTACATGGCGTACCTTTACAACCAGGTTCTCTACCCGGGCAGCAATTTCTTGCCACAATGCCGCAGCCCAGATGGGCTTGCCCCTGCGCTGCCAGTTGTTCTGCTTCCATTGCTGTAACCACCCCCACAGGGCATTTGCTACCATCCATGAATCAGTATAGAGATAGAGAACTGGCCACTTTTCTCGTTCAGCAATATCTAAAGCCAGCTGAATGGCTTTCACTTCTGCAAACTGACTCGATTCACCTTCTCCCTCAGCAGCTTCTGCAACTCGCCGTGTAGGACTCCATACAGCAGCTTTCCATCTCCGATGCTTTCCCACAATACGACAGGACCCATCAGTGAACAAGGCATATTTCTTCTCATTTTCCGGTAGCTTGTTGTACAGTGGGGCTTCTTCAGCACAGACCACCTCCTCCTCTGATGATATCCCAAAGTATTTGCCTTCTGGCCAGTCCATAATCACCTCCAAGATTCCTGGGCGACTGGGGTTTCCTATTCGAGCCCGCTGAGTAATCAGTGCAACCCACTTGCTCCATGTAGCATCAGTTGCATGATGTGTAGAGGGGACCCTTCCTTTGAACATCCAGCCTAGTACCGGCAGTCGGGGTGCCAGGAGGAGCTGCGCTTCAGTACCGACCACTTCCGAAGCAGATCGAACTCCTTCATATGCTGCCAATATCTCCTTTTCAGTTGGAGTATAGCGGGCTTCAGATCCTCTGTATCCCCGACTCCAAAACCCCAGGGGTCGACCTCGAGCTTCCCCAGGTTCTTTCTGCCAGAGGCTCCAGGTGGGACCATTCTCCCCGGCTGCGGTGTAGAGCACATTCTTTACATCTGGTCCTGTTCGGACTGGCCCGAGGGCTACTGCATGAACTATTTCCTGCTTAATTTGTTCAAAGGCTTGTCGTTGCTCAGGGCCCCATTCAAAAGCATTCTTCTTACGGGTTACTTGGTAGAGCGGGTTTACAATCAGACTGTAATTTGGAATATGCATTCTCCAAAACCCCACGACACCTAGGAAAGTTTGTGTTTCTTTTTTGCTAGTTGGTGGAGACATAGCTGTTATTTTGTTGATCACATCCATTGGGATTTGACGACGTCCATCTTGCCATTTTATTCCTAAAAACGGGATCTCTCGTGCAGGTCCTTTAACTTTATTCTGTTTCATGGCAAAACCGGCCTTCAGAAGGATTTGGACTATTTCCTTCCCTTTCTCGAAAACTTCTTCTGCAGTGTCACCCCACACAATGATGTCATCGATGTACTGCAGGTGTTCAGGAGCTTCCCCCTGCTCCAGCGCAGACTGGATCAGTCCATGGCAAATGGTAGGGCTGTGTTTCCACCCCTGGGGCAGCCGATTCCAAGTATATTGGACTCCCCTCCAAGTGAAAGCAAACTGTGGCCTGCACTGTGCTGCTAGAGGGATGGAGAAAAATGCATTAGCGATATCAGTTGTGGCATACCACTTGGCTGCCTTTGATTCCAGTTCATACTGGAGTTCTAGCATGTCCGGCACTGCAGCACTCAGTGGTGGCGTGACTTCGTTCAGGCCACGATAGTCCACTGTTAGTCTCCACTCACCATTAGACTTTCGCACTGGCCATATGGGACTATTAAAAGGTGAATGAGTCTTGCTGATCACTCCTTGGCTCTCCAGTTGACGAATTAGCTTATGGATGGGACTCAGGGAGTCTCGGTTGGTGCGATATTGCCGCCGGTGCACAGTCGTGGTAGCGATCGACACTTGCTGTTCTTCAACCCTCAGCAACCCCACAACAGAAGGGTCCTCTGAGAGACCAGGCAAGGTAGACAACTGTTTAATGTCCTCTGTCTCCAAGGCAGCTATGCCAAAAGCCCAGCGGAACCCTTTTGGGACCTTGAAATATCCTCTTCTAAGATAGTCTATGCCAAGGATGCACGGAGCATCTGGGCCAGTCACAATACGGTGCTTTTGCCACTCATTACCGGTTAGACTCCCTTCAGCCTCCAATACAGTTAACTGCTGGGATCCCCCAGTCACACCATAAATACAGATGGGCTCTGGCCCTTTATAGCTTGATGGCATTAGAGTACATTGTGCACCGGTGTCTACCAAAGCCTTATACTTCTGTGCGTCTGACGTGCCAGGCCATCGAATCCACACAGTCCAATAAACTCGATTGTCCCTTTCCTCCCCCTGGCTGGAGGCAGGGCCCCTCTAATCCTGGTCAGAATCTTCGTCTCTGTGTTTAAAGGACTGCCTGCTGGAAGTTGGAGCAGCAAACTTTTCAGAGAACCCCTTTTTCCCAATTGTTTTCTTTTGCAATTCACGTACCCGTGCCTCTAGGGTCGCAGTAGATTTTCCATCCCATTTTCTCATGTCCTCTCCAAGGTCACGTAGGTCAAAGCACAGGGTGGCGCGGTGTGTGTGCCCACCATATTGTCTTCCTTGCATAGATGAACGTTTACCCCTAATAGCTGAGACACTGGTTTGTACAGGTGGGGAGGAAAATAATCTCTCTTCAAGTTGGTGGATCTTTTCAGAAAGTTTCTCCAAAGTATTCTCTTTTAGCTGGTGGACACTGGTTCGTTCAGGTGGAGGGGAAGATAAATTCTCTTTAAGTTGGTGGACCTCTTCAGAGAGTTTCTCCACAGCCGAGACACAGGCCTGTAGGGAAGAGGAGAGATTTCCTTCGTACTGCCGGAGTATTTTAGTCACTTCATTCACTGGGGGATTCTCCTCCTCTTTCCAGGTTAGTATTGCCAATGAGCTGGCATATGATCATGGTGCACTCCGTACAAACTTCCGCCACATTGGTGGTGTACACCGGACTGCACCTGGATTTGTGGATGTTTGTGCGTCGTCTAGGTCCTTATAAATTACTTCCCATACGGCCAATTCCCTCAGGTACTGAATTCCCTTCTCCATGGTGGTCCATTTGCCTGGTAGACATACAAGTTCTTCCTTGAAGGGATACCTTTCCTGCACAGCTGACAGGAGACGCCTCCAGAGGCTGTGAGATCGTGCTCCATCTCCAATTGCTTTGTCAATGCATGCGTCCCTAGCAAGGGATCCCAGCTGCCTGGCTTCCCTGCCCTCTAATTCCACATAATTGGCTCCGGTGTCCCAGCACCGGAGCAGCCAGGTGACAAGCTGCTCACCTATACAGCGACCAAAATCTTTTCGCACATCTCGTAGCTCACGCTGGTATAGAGTCCGGGTAGTTACTGTTGATTTTTCGACATCCCCATCCTCATCTTCAGTCTCCTGCACCTTTGATGGCCCAGCCTCGTCTTCTCTATGCCCAGACTTAGCAGAAGACTGTCTGCGTTCTAAACGACCTGAGCCTCTATACCATTTTTTCACCTTGTCTACAGGGGCAACTTGCACTGCTACAGCTCGTTTCTCTGACCCAGACACAGGGTCTGCCACAGGGGTTGGAATACCCTCTGCGGGGTCAACTTGCACTGCTACAGCTCGTTTCTCTGACCCAGACACAGGAGTGGGAGCAGCTGCAGGAGCCGGAGCTGCTGCAGGAGCTGGAGTGGCTGCGGGAGCTGGAACTGGAGCGGCTGTAGGAGCTGGAGCTGGAGCGGCTGCAGGAGCAGCTTTACACCTTGGCCTGGTGTAAACACTGTTCTGCAACAATTAAAACATCAGCATGTTATCAGTGCTTTTCTCATCCTAATCCAAAACATAGCACCCTACCAGCTACTATGAGGAAAAATTAAGTCTGTCCTAACTGGAACCAGGACACCTGCCCATGGAAGTGGGGTGGGAAGTGGGTGGTCTATAAGGTCTCTTCCCACCCAAACCATTCTATGATTTCTTAAAAACAATCTTCCCTGTACAATCTTTCTCATGCCAAATAATCTTAGAGTTTTCTTTCTCCTTTGGACAAAAGACGTGTGATTTCCTTAGCTGCCACTGATGAGTCCAGAGAAGAGCAATCTTTGAGACTGTTCCCCAAGAAAACACAATTCAGGCAGAGCACAAGGTGGTGGGATGGTTTTGTTGAGACAGGAGAGAGAGCCATGCAGAGCCAAGAGGCTGATCATATTTGCAAAGGGTATTTAACTCCCAACAAGCTAAAGTTAACTCCAGTGACAGCTGAAACCATTAAGCATCTTCCAGGATGATGGTGTCTATCCACAGGTAAAATCATGCTTTCTGGGGAGCACACTCAAGAGAGTATCATTAGAAAGGGAGATAAAAAAGGTTACCAAAATAAAATAAACACTTGTTTCATCTTGAAAATGTAGATAGTGTTTACTAAACCCTCATCTCTGAAATAGGCCATTATGGACTGCCCGTTTTTCTAAGCTGTTTCCCATCTCCCCATCTTCTTTTTCTTCTGTCTTCTGTTGTCTCTGCTGTATTTGAACTGGCCTCTGGATGAAGGTTTATTTAAACAAACTAGAGACAAAGACATTTCAACCACAAGAATGTGTTTCCACTTAGATTCCAGTTGCTTTGGTTTTGTATTTTGCCACTTGAATCTTTCTATTTAGTAGCATTTCCACCTAAGACCGATATTAGTGTTCTTTCTAGATGAAGTTATCCCAAAGAATTTTGCATTTTTTTACCTCTTTAGTTCAGGTTTTTTTTTTGTTTGTTTGTTTGTTTTTACAACAGCAAGAGGTTTCTCTGTATTTTTTTTATATAACTGTCATGAAGTCCTGTTGCGAAGCAGGAAACAAAATCAATATAGAAGGCAAGCCATACCACCTCACCTTTGAACTGCTGTACACTTTTCACTTTTCTCTTTTCATTTAACAGTTTTCTTCAGTTAATTTCTGATATGACCTTGTGACTAGTGTTTTGTATTTCAACATATTTCTAGATCGCAGGTCACCTCAATGGGAGAGGCACTTGGCTCTCCAGAAAACTTGTGAGGAATCAGGCTGGTTTGTTGAAACAGGGCAAATTCCTCTCTGGCCTTTCTTGTTTCCGTTTGAAACACTTAACTGGGGCTTGGATTAGGTCAATGAAGAATAAATCTAAATCTAACCATTCTTAAACTGAAATCAAAATGCCCACGTGTTGCTTTGACCAACTTAGCCAAAGCAGCCCCAGACTGTGGATAGGCGAGGCTTGTGCCTGCCCTCTGCTCCTCCTCAGGGCAGCCTTCAGATGCCTGTGCTATCTGACCGTATTGCCGAGTGACATTAAGCCACACAGACTGCTTCTGAACGCTTTCAAGGGCTACCAGTCTAATAGGTCAAATGCTGATTTATATCAAAAGAATAAAATGCAGCTGGAAGTGTACTGCAGTGTGAGTTACTAGAACAGCTGCTGGAAAAGAGTTCTAGAACATTGTTTGAGCTGAGGTTCTGCTATGATAAAGCAATGGCATTTCAAAGCACATTAATCAGCCATGACCAAAGGGACAGTGGGGGCCAGCAGGGCACGGGGACGGCACCAGGAAAAGGGAGGGAAGGCAGCAGCATGCACGGGGCTGTGCCAGCTCTGGTTTGAATCACACCGAGACTTTTTCTGTGGTATATTCAATCTATTTTATTGTTCTTTATTTCATAAACTACAAGAGCCCTGCTAGAAGCGCCGGGGGGGCGGCCTCTTGCAGGGCTGGGGAGAGTCTTGGGCACTGCCTGCCCGGGTGCGCTTCCTGGGGCGCCGGGACCCCCGAGTCGAGCGGTGAGGAGTGGAGGGTCTGCGCCTGCAGGCCTGGGCAGAGGGACCTGCTGCTGCCTCCTGCCCCAGCTCTTCACGGGGCTCTTCCTGCTCCTGGGGGTTGGCTGCAGCTGGGACTTCGCCAGGACCCCCATGCTGGAAAGCGCTGGATGTGCTGGGCAGCTCCTCCATGTCAGGGCCTGCGTTGCTGTTGGAGGGCGCGGGGCTGGTGCTGATGGTTCCCTGCATGGAGGCAGTGGGACCAGAAGCACCTGCAGGGCTGTCCTCCTGTACCCCAGCAGTGTGGCCACTCTCGAGGCCCAGTAGCCTCCGTGCCTCCTCTCCGCAGAGGCCCACGATGGTGCCGACGAGCCCGTCGATGAGCGGCACGGTGAGGGGCCCCAAGGCGGGCTGTGTGTGCTGAATGATGGCGTCCCTGTCCAGCCCCATCACACACAGGGAGTGCAGGAGGAAGCTCTCTGCAGCTCTCGCCTGCCACCAGCGTGTCCCGTAGATGGCTGAGAGCTGGCGGCGCAGCCAGGGCAGCACAGGGTCGAGGATGTCCCTGCGCTCCCTGAACAGCACGGCCCAGTCCTCGGGCAGGAGGCCGCCCACAGCAGCGCGGGGATCGGGCTACGCATCCCTCTCCTCGGCTGGCACAGAGGACGGAGCCGGCGCTGCAGGGCTGTGGGGGGCGGTGGCGCTGCCTGCCTGGAAGCCAACAGGTACGGGCACTGCGGGAGGGGAGACGATGCATTCTAGGTAGTCTTCGTCTCCCCGCACGGAAACCTTGATCGTCCTCATGCCCGTCCTGCAGAGTGGGCAGCTGGCCTTCAGTTTTGCCCAGCGCTGGATGCAGCCCAGGCAGAACCGGTGGTTGCACGGTGTTGCATAGGCCACATCCTTTCGGCCCTCCCGGCAGACGGGACACGTCCACGCCTCCTCTGTGGCCATGATCTTCACGCTAAGGTGCGCTGGGGAGAGCTGATGGTGACGAGCTGCTCCCCTGCACCGGCACTGCAGAAGCGGGTATCGCGCAAGCTGCGAGGAAGAGAGAAGGTCACTGGCTGTGCCCGGGCCCCTCAGCAGGAAACCCCCCGGCCCCAGCCCCACGGCTGGGTGGTCCCACGTCCCCCGCGGGCCGCCCCGGGGCACGTGGCCCCACACAGCTCACCTGCGCTGCTGCAAGTGCTCCTCACAGGGCCCCGGCTGCCTGAGCCAGGCAGGGCCGGGGAAACACAGGCACTGCCTGCGGGGACGGGCACTGAGAACAGCTGCCGACGGCCCCACAGCACAGCTCCAACAAATCCTTGCTCGGCACTCCAAGCCTCGCACAAACGCTCAGCGGGAGTCCAGGCACGAGCCAGGCTGGGGCGGGCTCTGCCTGCGCCCCAATATGAGCAGCGAGGGCCGTGAGGTCACAGAGTCCGTTGCTGGGTGACCTCAGAGCCCATCGCTGGGTGACCTCAGCATGGGGAGACATCACGTTGTGCTGGGTGGCAGCCGGGCAGGTTTTCACAGAATCACAGAATCGTCTAGGTTGGAAGAGACCTCCAAGATCATCTAGTCCAACCTCAGCCCTAACACTAACAAGTCCTACACTAAACCGTATCACTAAGGGCTACATCTAAACGTCTTTTAAAGACCTCCAGGGATGGTGACTCAATCACCCCCCTGGGCAGTCCATTCCAATGCCTTACAACCCTTTCGGTAAAGAAGAAGTTCTTCCTAACATCCAACCTAAACCTCCCCTGGCGCAACTTTAGCCCATTCCCCCTCGTCCTGTCACCAGGCACGTAGGAGAACAGACCAACCCCCACCTCTCTACAGCCTCCTTTAAGGTACCTATAGAGAGCGATGAGGTCTCCCCTGAGCCTCCTCTTCTCGAGGCTAAACAACCCCAGCTCACAGTATCACAGTATCACAGATTTCTAGGTTGGAAGAGACCTCAAGATCATCGAGTCCAACCTCCGACCTAACACTAAGTACTCCACTAAACCATATCGCTAAGCTCTACATCTAAACGTCTTTTAAAGACCTCCAGGGATGGTGACTCCACCACCTCCCTGGGCAGCCCGTTCCAATGCTTAATAACCCTTTCCGTAAAGAAGTACTTCCTAACATCCAACCTAAAACTCCCCTGTTGCAACTTTCGCCCATTCCCCCTCGTCCTGTCACCAGGCACGTAGGAGAACAGACCAACCCCCACCTCTCTACAGCCTCCTTTAAGGTAACTGTAGAGAGCGATAAGGTCGCCCCTGAGCCTCCTCTTCTCCAGGCTGAACAACCCCAGCTCCCTCAGCCGCTCCTCGTAAGACTTGTTCTCCAGACCCCTCACCAGCTTGGTCGCCCTTCTCTGGACTCGCTCGAGCACGTCCATGTCCTTCCTGTAGCAAGGGGCCCAAATCTGAACACAGTACTCAAGGTGCGGCCTCACCAGAGCCGAGTACAGGGGCACAATCACTTCCCTCGACCTGCTGGCCACACTGCTTCTTATACAGGCCAGGATGCTGTTGGCCTTCTTGGCCACCTGGGCACACTGCTGGCTCATATTCAGCCAACTATCAACCAATACTCCCAGGTCCTTCTCGGCCAGGCAGCTTTCCAGCCACTCATCTCCCAGCCTGTAGTTCTGCTTGGGGTTGTTGCGCCCCAGGTGCAGGACCCGGCACTTGGCCTTGTTGAACTTCATACAGTTGACCTCAGCCCATCGCTCCAGCCTATCCAGATCATCCTGCAGAGCCTTCCTGCCCTCGAGCAGATCGACACACGCACTTAGCTTGGTGTCATCTGCAAACTTACTGAGGGTGCACTGGACGCCCTCATCCAGATCATCGATAAAGATATTAAAGAGGACCGGCCCCAGTACCGAGCCCTGGGGGACACCACTAGTAACCGGCCTCCAACCGGATTTGACTCCATTCACCACAGCTCTCTGGGCCCGGCCATCCAGCCAGTTTCTAACCCAACAAAGCGTACGCCAGTCCAAGCCCCGAGCAGCCAGTTTCTTGAGGAGAATGTTGTGGGGAACTGTGTCAAAAGCCTTACTGAGGTCAAGGTAGATCACATCCACAGCCTTCCCCTCATCCACCAAGCGCGTCACTTGGTCATAGAAGGAGATCAGGTTCGTCAAGCAGGACCTGTCTTTCATAAACCCATGCTGACTGGGCCTGATTGCGTGCTTGCCCTGCAAGTGCCGCGTGATGACATTCAAGATAATCTGCTCCATGAGCTTCCCTGGCACTGAGGTCAAGCTAACAGGCCTATAGTTCCCCGGATTATCTCCAGAGAACGAGACTGTCCCAGGATAAGAACAATGGCTAAGGAAAACGAGACAAACACTTGCAGAATCGGCAAGAACAAGAAGCTACAAAATCTTGGGCCCTTCCATTTCCAAAACAAACAAACAAAAAACAACAACAAAGAAATTAAAGTTTAGTCAAATAAAACTGTATATAGAGGGCGTAGTTACAAGTGTAGGTTGTGGGCCTGTAGTACTCAGCCAGTGAGGAAAGGGGAGGAATTAAACATCGGGTAACAGGGGATATAAGGTAATGATATACTGTTACTGTGCACCCCTGTTCGCAGGACACACAGCATTGCAATTGTGAATAAATGAATAAATTAGCTTCCCAGAAGACCCTGTCTGAGAAAATTATTGAGATATTTCTTATACCAATAAACATGGGAAAATCTGCAATCCTAGGGCCTATGTAGAGAGAATGTAACAAACCGTGTGAAGGGAACAATGAGAACAAACGTCATTACAATACGTTCTCTTTATTTTTAACTTTTAAAATAACCTTTTTTCCTGCTACGTGGATTTTCATCTCATGATTGGCGGATTAATAAGGCAAGTTTCTGCCTTAACTGTTTGCCCGGTTGGGGCATTTGTGACCACGGAATCACAGAATGGCTGAGGCTGGCAGGGCCCTCAGGAGCTCATCTGGTCCCACCCCTGCTCCAGAGCCAGGTGCCCAGGCCCGTGTCCAGGCAGGTTTTGAAGATCCGTAGCGAGGAGACCCCACAGCCTCTGGGCAGCCTGTGCCAGTGCTCAGCCACCCGCACAGCACAGAAGTGCTGCCTGGTGCTCAGAGGGAGCTTCCCGTGCTCCAGTTTGTGCTCACTGCCTCTTGCCTTGTCCTTGGGCACCACTGGCAAGAGCCTGGCTCCGTCCTCTTTGCACCCTCCCTTCAGGTATTTATGGACGCTGATGAGATCCCCCTGAGCCTCCCCTTCTCCAGGCCGAGCAGTCCCAGCTCTCTCAGCCTTTCCTCCCATCCCTTGATCAACTTGCTGTCTGTTGGAGTCTTCCCAGTATGTTTGGGTCTGCCTTGTACTGCGCAGCCCAGAGCTGGACACGTTGCTCCAGGTGCAGCCTCACCGGTGCTGAGCGGAGGAGGAGGATCAGCTTCCTCAGCCTGCTGGAGACACTTTGCTCCTGCCAGCCCGCCTCTCCGGCCTGCTGAGCCCACCTGGATGGCAGCGCGGCCCTCTGGTGGGTCAGCCACAGCCTCAGTTCTCTGTCATCTGCAAATTTATCGAGGGTGCAATCTACCCATTGTCCAGATCGTTAAGGAAGGTGTTAAACAGGACCAGACCCAGTATCAGCTCCTGGGGTACTCCACTTGTTACTGGCCTCCCACCAGGCCTTGCACCACTGACCACAACCCTCCGTGTCCAGCCGCTCAGCCAGTTTTCGATCCATCTCAATGTCCGCTCATCCAGCCATACATCAAAAGCTACTCCATGAGGACCTTACGTGGGACAAACGCCTTACCATAGTCACAAAGACAATGCCCACTGCCCTCTCAGCCATTGGGCTGGTCACGTCATCTTGGAAGCTCATCAGGTCCGTCTGGGATGACTTCCCCGTGCTGAATCCATGCTGACTACTCCTGGTCATGCCCATCTTACACCAACAACCTTGCGTTTTCTGGATTTCAATCCCCAACCTATCTATCATATTTTGAAATGATGAGCAAATTATTTTACCTAGACATGAGAGTAATTATTTTCATATATTGGTCCCCACAGGTGAGCCACACACACATATGCACACACCCACCCACACACATGTAGGTATATAAACTTCTGTTCCATGAAATACACGCTGCTCCAAATGAGGGGACAGCAGACAACAGACTCATCAAGCTGCAGGATCTAAGGCTGGCACTTAAATAAAGTACTCCTAATCTTGTCTACACCGTGTCACCTCTCAAGTGGTAACTGATCCACTGGGCTGTTAAACTAACTCGAAATGCACTTTATGATAGTGAACACACGCTTCCTTTTTTATCCTACAAAAAACCCAAGCCATTAAGCAGCGAGAGCATTCTTGCTGAGCAGCGTGACAGAGGCAGGAGGGCTGGCGGTGTGCTGCGACTCCGCTTAACCACCGCGTGCTAAGAGTGTGAGCAGCAAGTGCCTTCTGGCAGTGGTACTTCCTTTTAAAAAGCAGGGAGTGTTTTCTTTACACTCCACGTTAAGGATTTGTCTTTTTTTTTTTTCTTTTTTTTTTCTTAAGACACACTAAAGTGTTTGAAGCTGTTATAACTGCAGTAATCAGAATGTAATTATACCAGCAATGGGCCGGCACGTGCTGCAGCCTTCCAGGGCAGCAGCCAGGTGTAAAAAAGTCATAACATGAGTGAGCGGACTGCAAATTGGCAAAATGTTCCAGAAGTGTAGTGTAAAAAGAAAAATAATAATAATAATAATAAAAATTTGAAGTTACTTGGAACTTTGGTAGAAAATATCTTATGCAGGTTTGCATCTTGTGCAGGTTTGCAGGCACCAGACCACTGAAGGTCTTCTGGGTCGGAGGGAGAATGTTTGAATCAACCTGCTGCTTCACAGTGAAACAGTGTAATGAACAAAGTAACTCTGGCATGTTTAGAGGCTTGGGAGCAAGCAAGCAACTTGGCAGCAGGATTCTTCAAAAGCTTTGGGAAATTGCCGTAGGCCTTTCCACTCGGTGTCTGTGGTCCTCGCGCATCCAGAAATGTACTCCAAGCACCTGTAAGTGTTACTATGTGCTTTCAACTGATACTCTTTGTACAAAACAAAAAATAAAATAAAAGCCCACAACAAAAAACACCACATTTTACACTCCAATAATATTCTTAACCTTTATTTTTATGAATCAGACCAAGCAAGAATTGTTTGTAATGGTTAGGAGTTGTTTAGCAGTTAGACTTGTTTTTCAAAGCCCATGATTGTGTTCCTGGCAGTGGCATGGGACAAAGGATATGTTTCCGGTCATCCCAAGGTTGCTTCTACCATTGCAAGTATGAGGCGCTTTCCGTCGTGGGTGTGAGGGACAGTGGGGGCCAGCAGGGCACGGGGATGGCACCAGGAAAAGGGAGGGAAGGCAGCAGCATGCACGGGGCTGTGCCAGCTCTGGTTTGAATCACACCGAGACTTTTTCTGTGGTATATTCAATCTATTTTATTGTTCTTTATTTCATCTCCCGCAGGAGCCCTGCTAGAAGCGCCGAGGGGGCGGCCTCTTGCAGGGCTGGGGAGAGTCTTGGGCACTGTTCGCCCGGGTGCGCTTCCTGGGGCGCCGGGACCCCCGAGTCGAGCGGTGAGGAGTGGAGGGTCTGCGCCTGCAGGCCCGGGCAGAGGGACCTGCTGCTGCCTCCTGCCCCAGCTCTTCACGGGGCTCTTCCTGCTCCTGGGGGTTGGCTGCAGCTGGGACTTCGCCAGGACCCCCACGCTGGAAAGCGCTGGATGTGCTGGGCAGCTCCTCCATGTCAGGGCCTGCGTTGCTGTTGGAGGGCGCGGGGCTGGTGCTGATGGTTCCCTGCATGGAGGTAGTGGGACCAGAAGCACCTGCAGGGCTGTCCTCCTGTACCCCAGCAGTGTGGCCACTCTCGAGGCCCAGTAGCCTCCGTGCCTCCTCTCCGCAGAGGCCCACGATGGTGCCGACGAGCCCGTCGATGAGCGGCACGGTGAGGGGCCCCAAGGCGGGCTGTGTGTGCTGAATGATGGCGTCCCTGTCCAGCCCCATCACACACAGGGAGTGCAGGAGGAAGCTCTCTGCAGCTCTCGCCTGCCACCAGCGTGTCCCATAGATGGCTGAGAGCTCGCGGCGCAGCCAGGGCAGCACAGGGTCGAGGATGTCCCTGCGCTCCCTGAACAGCACGGCCCAGTCCTCGGGCAGGAGGCCGCCCACAGCAGCGCGGGGATCGGGCTCCGCATCCCTCTCCTCGGCTGGCACAGAGGACGCAGCCGGCGCTGCAGGGCTGTGGGGGGCGGTGGCGCTGCCTGCCTGGAAGCCAACAGGTACGGGCACTGCGGGAGGGGAGACGATGCATTCCAAGTAGTCCTCCTCTCCCCGCACGGAAACTTTGATGGTCCTCATGCCCGTCCTGCAGAGTGGGCAGCTGGCCTTCAGCTTTGCCCAGCGCTGGATGCAGCCCAGGCAGAACCGGTGGTTGCACGGTGTTGCATAGGCCACATCCTTTCGGCCCTCCCGGCAGACGGGACACGTCCACGCCTCCTCTGTGGCCATGATCTTCACGCTAAGGTGCGCTGGGGAGAGCTGATGGTGACGAGCTGCTCCCCTGCACCGGCACTGCAGAAGCGGGTATCGCGCACACTGCGAGGAAGAGAGAAGGTCACTGGCTGTGCCCCGGCCCCTCAGCAGGAAACCCCCCGGCCCCAGCCCCACGGCTGGGTGGTCCCACGTCCCCCGCGGGCCGCCCCGGGGCACGTGGCCCCACACAGCTCACCTGCGCTGCTGCAAGTGCTCCTCCCAGGGCCCCGGCTGCCTGAGCCAGGCAGGGCCGGGGAAACACAGGCACTGCCTGCGGGGACGGGCACTGAGAACAGCTGCCGACGGCCCCACAGCACAGCTCCAACAAATCCTTGCTCGGCGCTCCAAGCCTCGCACAAACGCTCAGCAGGAATCCAGGCACGAGCCAGGCTGGGGCGGGCTCTGCCTGCGCCCCAATATGAGCAGCGAGGGCCGTGAAGTCACAGTCCATTGCTGGGTGACCTCAGAGCCCATCGCTCTGGGTGACGCCCAAAAACTAAAGCACGTGTCTGAAAGCATTGCCCAGACGTTTTGTGAACTCCAGCAGGCTTGCTGCCCTGACCACTTCACTGGGAGGCCTGGTTCAGTGGCCAAGCCCCGTGTCAGTGAAAAATCTTGTCCTCACCTCCAGGCAGAGCCTCCCCTGTCACAGCTCCATGCCATTCCCTCCACTTTTGTCACCGTCCCCAGAGAGCAGAGCTTAGCGCCGGGCCCTCCGCTCCCCTCGTGAGGAAGCTGCAGGTCGCCCTCAGGCCTCTCCTCAGTCTCCTGCAGGCTGAACAAACGCAGGCACCTCAGCCGCTCCTCATCTGTCCTGCCCTCCAGACCCTTCACCACTTTGAAGCCCTCCTTTGGATGCTCTCTCTCTAAGAGGTTTATGGCCTTCTGATAGTGCCGTGCCCAAAAGTGCACACAGGACTCGAGCTGATGCTGAAAGAGCGCAGAGCAGAGCACAGCAATCCCTGCCCGCGACCGGCTAGCGATGCTGTGCTGGAGGCACCCCACGATGCCGTTGCCCCTCCTGCCTGCCAGGGCCCACGGCTGACTCACGTTCAACTTGCCGTCGACCAAAAGCCCCAGAGCCCTCTCTGCAGGGCTGCGCTCCAGCCTCTCCTCCCCCCAGACTGTCCGGACAGCCAGGGTTGCCCGTTGCCAGGTGCGCAATCCCTCACTCGCTCTCGCTAAACCTCATCTTGTTGGGGATTGCCCAGCTCTCTGATTTGTCAGGATCTCTCTGCAAGGCCTTCCTCCCCTCCATGGAGTCAGACGCTCCTCCCAATTTAGCATCGTGCCTAAATGGACTCAAGACGCCCTCGAGTCCTGCGTGCAAGTCAGTTAGGACAACATTGAAGAGAACTGGCCCTAAAATGGAGGCCTGCAGAAGCCCCCTAGTGACTGGCCGCCAGCCCGATGCAACCCCATTTACGATAACCCTTGGAGCGCGACCCGTCAGCCACTTGTTCACCCATGGCATTATGCATTGCTCTAGCTGTGTGCTGCTCAATTTGTCCAGAAGGAGACAGTGAGAAACAATATTGAAGCTGTGCTGAAATCCAAACAGGTGCCATCAGCTGGCTTCCCTTGGCCAACTAGACGGTTGAGCACTTCCGAAAAGGAAATCAAGTGCGTTAAGCAGCACTTTGCCCTCATGAACCTGTGTTGGCTGTGATCAATGACTGCATTGTCCTTCAGGTGATATTAAGAACTCCCAGAATACTTTTCACCATATTTTTACCATTTTTCCCTCCCAATTGATTGGGGGGAGTTGAAAAATCATAAAATAATAATAATAATAATAATAATAATAAAGAGAAAATCATATTCATGTTCATAAGAAGAACAGGAATAAAAGAACAGGGAAGGTAAGCGAGGCAAAGTGCAACCGCTGACCAGCTGCTGACAGATGTCCATCCCATCCCCAAGTAGCAGCCCTCATACCAGCCTGGCCTAGCAGTTCCTAGTAATAATTCAGCACCATGCCCTGTGTCAAGCAATATCCCTTTGGCCTTTTGCAACGTCCCTGTGTGAAGCATTTTGTACACAACAGATGCAAATCTGCTCCCATCCACTGCTTTCTCTGTTGAATGTAGAAGGGCAACATTGCTGACAAATGCTCTCTTGCAGCCCCTAGTCTTACATCTCGATCCTTAAGCAAGCTGCATTTTAAAAGGAAACGGGAAAGGGGAAAGTGAACAGGCAAAAGGGAAAGGGAAAGGGAAAGGGAAAGGGAAAGGGAAAGGGAAAGGGAAAGGGAAAGGGAAAGGGAAAGGGAAAGGGAAAGGGAAAGGGAAAGGGAAAGGGAAAGGGAAAGGAGAAATAAAAATTTAGGAATGGCTATACGGAAGGAGAAGCGTCTTTCCTCCACATTGCATATGGGGACCAAGACTGAAGCAAAGGAACCTTTGTGGCTGAACCAGAAGAATTGGAGGTTAATTTGAAAATGTTATTCTCTAGGCCAAAGGAAAAAATGCACTGAACACTAGGTCAAGGCAAGAAATAGAAAGCTCTTCTTGAGGACAGAAATCTCAAAACCTAAGCACAACATCGGGGGAAGATTAGGGCTGTCCAGAGGAAGAAGAAATACCCACAGAGTGAAGTGGCAAACCCATCCCTGGCTGGAGTAGGGTTGAAAGTTGTAGCCTCTGCTTACACACACGATGGCAAGTACAGCAGCAGTCTCTGCGCAAAGCAGACTTTAAAAAGAGAACCCATTCCTAAACCATGGGAGAGATCCTTGACACAATAGCTCTCAAAGTCGTGAAGAGAGCAGAAGAGCGGTTTTGCACACAGCGTTTGCTGTTTTCATTGCTTGTTAGGGTTATGCTTTCCTTGTATACGGCATCTGCATACAGATGCTGCGAAGCTTCCAGGTCGCTCCCTGTCACTGGGTGAATTTGCACGAAGGAGAGTCCGAATGGAGGGAAACTGGGCTGCATGGACTCAACTACTAAGCCTCATGCTTGAGGAAGCCAGCGTCCTCCACAATTACACTTGGCAGTCGGTGCCTGGACGCTGCCCAGTTCTGGTGGCATAGAATCACTGAATCACAGAATATCCTGAGTTGGAAGGGACCCATAAGGATCATCGAGTCCAACTCCTGGCACCACACAGGTCTACCTCCAAATTCCGACCACGTTGTTATAAATTACGTAGCCCCCCTTCCTGGTACTGCGGCTGCGTCGACTGTTGCTAGGGGGTCGTCTCCTGTCCCTCTGGTGGTCGCACGGATGAAGGCCGTAGTCTTCCTCCGCTTGGTATGTGGTGTTTTTCCCTCCTTAACCGGTCATGTTGGTTTGTCTTAAGATAGGACAGTGGGTTATCAATTTTGCAGTTATAGTATTTACACAAAGTTCTCTCAACTTTCCGTCCGAGACAGCAACAGGCAGGGAGCCTCAAGGTCCTTACAGCCACCTGGCGACTCCCTTTGTTCCTTCTTAATATAGCCATGGGAAATAATGAACAAACATGCTTCATACACCACAATCCCTCCTTTTTCTTTTAGTTAGTTATTTTGTTCCTTAATTCCTGGTATGCCTGTCTGCTGAGCGTTAGAGTTTCAGCATCCTCACTCGTGGTTATGGGTTCATATTTGGCACTGATATGCATCAAATGTGCTGCCTCTAAACGGTTTTTTACAATCGCGATTACTCGATTCAGAATACATGGTCCAAAAGTTAGACTCAACATTAATAACAACAAAGGTCCCGCTATTGTCGACAGTAAAGTTGTAAGCCAGGGTGAATAATTAAACCAAGAGTCGTATCAATTCTGCTTAGCCTCATTTTCTCGCTTTCTTTTTTCTAATCCTTCTCTGAGCTTCATCATTGTATCCCTCACTACTCCAGTGTGGTTTGCATATACACAGCATTCTTCTTTCAAGGCGGCACATAATCCACCGTCTTGTAAATACACCAGATCTAATCCTCTACGATTTTGCAAAACAACTTCCGATAATGACCTTGCCGATTTGTCCAGGGCAGTAATTGACTGTTCAACTCGAGCTAAGTCTTCATCTACAGCCACACGTAGGGAGGTGAACTCCTGACTTTGTCTGACCAGAGAGGCAACTCCAGTGCCCACCCCGGTGCCTCCCAGAATTATCAACGTTGCCAATGTTATAGCCGTGATTGGTTCTCTTTTTGTTAAGTGGTTCTCTGCTACCGTGTGCCGTGTATATACGTACTCTTCAGAATGGTATAGAATTCTTGGTACAATTATCACCTGTATACAGAAATCTTGAGATACATTAAAGAGTTCAAGTGATAAACAAGGGGTAACACCTATCGATGAGCAGACCCATCTAGCGTTGTTTGTGGGAATTAACCACCTTTCTTTACTTCCTGGTGTAACCTTCTCCGTAATACTGCATAGATGGAGCTTCTCACTAGGGATTGTACCTACACACCTGCCATTCCCAGTTACTTCCGTCAATGTTATTCCTACATCCCTCCCCCAATTGCATTGTGGAGGGTTGGGGTTACGTGAACGGGTGGCCTCTCCCAGATCCCCAGTGGCGTCATCATATGGAGGCCTTATATCAAGGCATAACCAGCAAGGTTTAGGGATGTTGGGAATTGTTTGATTCAATAAATAATAACTAGCATCCACGATTTTCCACATGTTATTCTCTGTCATCCCTTCATTTTTTTCATATTTTTGGCCTACTGATTTATTAATGACCTTCAGTGGTTTTGGGCTATTTGGAGTTCGTATTTCAGAAGCTTGTGTAGGTTGAATTCTTAAAACATTTCCTGACAGTTCTTGGTTTGGTCCTACCCGTTGGGGGTTCTTAATCTCTTCTTTCCTTCTATATATTATCCCTCCCCTATCAGCTCCGGATTCATGCAACCTAATTCCCCAGCGTTGTCCTAGGGTCCACCTTTGATCTCCCGGTTGGGTTACATTGATGTATAGGAATTTGCAATCTGACCTGGAGAGGGTGGCGTAATGCTGTAGTTCGCCCTTATGGTTACATCCTGGTGGCCCGTACCCACCTTCAAATATTTGTCCGCTCCAGCTCCGGGATTCCAGTCTGTGGCAATAGTCTCACAACCCCAATAGGCACAAAAGTATTCATGTGGATAGTTACAATACGGTCTTCCCGGGTTAGAACTTGGGCACATATAGAAGCTCAATAGACCAGAACATATGTTTGGTACATTTTTGCCCCATGTCACAAGGTCACACAGTAAGACCTTACAACTAGGGCCCCCAGCGGTGATTATTTGCTGCACAACATGGTAATCTTCCCATCTAATTAGGCTCCAAATAAAAGGTTGATGAGGGTGCGCAGACCCAGGAACAGTGCAAACACTTACACCTACTACTATGTATCGCAAAAAGTGGATAGGGCCCATTTTCGGAGGGTTTTTTTTCTTTTTTTTCTTTTTTTTTTTTTTACCTGGTCACGCAGTTCCCCACCGTTTCACTCTCTGCCTCGCTT
Source organism: Anser brachyrhynchus (assembly GCF_964034855.1). NCBI lineage: Eukaryota > Metazoa > Chordata > Aves > Anseriformes > Anatidae > Anser > Anser brachyrhynchus. The sequence goes on along the minus strand of NC_137697.1, from coordinate 75,099,502 downwards.
GTCAGTTCGGTTGCGGCGAACTACAAGGTGCGCGTTCTTCTCGGCAGCAGTAGTGCTCTTCAGGGGTGTTTCTCGGTTAGCTGCAACCTCTTGCCTGTTACCGATCACACAGAGCCCCCCTCCTCCCCCTTTTTACGATACATAGACAGAGACAGTATATATTATACTTATCGAGGCCGTTTCAGAGTGAACTTTAAGTCATCAGGGCCTGCGACCGCTTCCCCATTCTCTTGTCTGGATTGGTCCCTTCACACGACTGGCATGCGTCCACCCCTTCTCAGCCGTCCGGATAGCTGTCTCTGTGGTAAGTAAAACAACATAGGGGCCTTCCCACCGTAGTATTAAAGATGTTTCTTTCCATGTCTTAATTAGAACCTTATCTCCAGGCTGTATTCTATGGATTGCTATATCTAACGGGGGACGCTATGCCACCAAGCCTTTCGCTTGTAATTCCCTCCATCTATTCATCAGCTGTATTAAATAAGGTGTTAATTGAATGTCCTGTATCTGGGGGTGATCAGATGGCATCTCTAGATCATAAGGCATACCGTATAGTATTTCAAAAGGTGAGATTCCGACATCGGCTTGAAGCTGTGTTCGAATATTCAGTAGTGCAAGTGGTAAACATTTCACCCAGGAGGATTTTTTCTCCATCATAAGCTTTGTTAGTTGCTTTTTAATTTCCCCATTCATTCGTTCTACCTTTCCAGAGCTTTGAGAGTGCCACGGAGTATGATATTCCCAACTTGTCCCCAAGGCTTTCGTAGTTTCTTGGGACACTTTTGATATAAAGTGCGGGCCTCGGTCAGAATCAATTGTTTCTACAATCCCGTACCTTGGGATAATGTTTTCTAACAGTATTTTTACCACAGCTCGGGCCGTTGTTCTCGTTGTCGGGAAAGCTTCCACAAAGTGCGTGAGATGGTCTACAATTACTAATAAATATTTGTACCTTCCTACTTTTGGAAGTTCTGTGAAATCCAATTGAATTCTGGCAAAAGGTCGGTGCGCTAATTCCCGACCTCCTAACACTCTTTTCCTCATTTGCCGGGCAGTCACTCTCTTACAGACAAGACAATCATGCACAACTCCTTTTGCTACATTGTATATTCCAATACACATATATTTGGTAGCGAATTGATCCACTAGTGCTTGAGCTCCCCAGTGGGTGTTCTCATGAAACCTCCGTAGCACTCGCACAGCTGCAGACTTAGGAAGCATTTCCCGTCCATCAGGCAATACCCATTTACCCCATCTATTTCTTTTATGCCCATTTGAGCCATTTAATCCTTTTCTGGCTGCGTAAAACGGAGTAATGTATATATGGGTCCGTGTAAATAACAACGTGACTAAATGTACAGTCCAAACGCTTCTTAAACTCCAACAGGCTTGGTGCAGTCACTACTTCCCTGTGGGCCTCTTCCAGTGTGCGACAACCCTCTCAGTGAAGAACCTCTTCCTGATGCTTATCCCATTCCCAAGGAGCAGCCCTCATTCCACCCTGGCCAAGCACTTCATAGCAATAGTTCAGCACGATGCCCTGTGTTATGGAATATCCTTCTGGCTACTTCAGCTCAGCTGTCCTGCTGCTGTCCCCTCCCAGCTCCTTGAGTTGGGATATACCTCCAGATATCCACCCCTTATTCCATACCATTTATGTCATGCTCAGGTTACACTCTTTCCAATACATTCTAATTAATCACCATTTTCATCTATGATATATAGCAATCACGGTAGTGATGACATACAGTATTATATAATAATTAACATACTACAATTCAACTCATGGGCTATTCTCACCCAGTATTAAATCCCCTTGAGGTACACACCGGACCTCCCCATTCTTTTGCATTACCCACCAAGTGCATCCAGGTCCCTGAGCAAAAGCAATTCCACGAATGGGTTTGCCTTTTCCTGAGGCAGGAGTAGCCCAGACTGTTTTACCCAGCACGTTTCTTACGTGCACTACAGGAACTTTATCCCCTTCTACAGTGCGTAACAGGTTTGATTGGGCAGGTCCAGCTCGGTTGGCAGATCCCCTGGTATTGACTAACCAGGTGGCCTTTGCCAAATGTTTATCCCAATTTTTGAATGTCCCAGCACCCATTGCTTTCAGTGTAGTCTTCAACAGTCCATTGTATCGTTCAACTTTTCCAGAGGCTGGTGCATGATAGGGGATGTGATACACCCACTCAATACCATGTTCTTTGGCCCAAGTGTCTATAAGGTTGTTTCGGAAATGAGTCCCGTTGTCTGACTCAATTCTCTCTGGGGTGCCATGTCGCCATAGGACTTGCTTTTCAAGGCCCAGGATAGTGTTCCGGGCGGTGGCATGGGGCACAGGATATGTTTCCAGCCATCCGGTGGTTGCTTCCACCATTGTAAGTACGTGGCGCTTGCCGTTGCGGGTTTGAGGGAGTGTGATGTAATCAATTTGCCAGGCCTCTCCATATTTATATTTCAGCCATCGTCCTCCATACCAAAGAGGTTTTGACCGTTTGGCTTGCTTGATTGCAGCACGTGTTTCACAATCATGAATAACCTGTGCTATAGTGTCCATGGTCAGGTCCACCCCTCGATCACGAGCCCATCTCTATGTTGCATCTCTACCTTGATGGCCTGAGGTGTCATGGGCCCATCGGGCTATAAATAATTCACCTTTATGTTGCCAGTCCAGGTCCACGTGAGCCACTTCAATCTTAGCAGCCTGATCCACCTGCTGGTTGTTTTGATGTTCTTCAGTAGCCCGATTCTTGGGCACATGAGCATCTACATGGCGTACCTTTACAACCAGGTTCTCTACCCGGGCAGCAATATCTTGCCACAATGCCGCAGCCCAGATGGGCTTGCCCCTGCGCTGCCAGTTGTTCTGCTTCCATTGCTGTAACCACCCCCACAGGGCATTTGCTACCATCCATGAATCAGTATAGAGATAGAGAACTGGCCACTTTTCTCGTTCAGCAATATCTAAAGCCAGCTGAATGGCTTTCACTTCTGCAAACTGACTCGATTCACCTTCTCCCTCAGCAGCTTCTGCAACTCGCCGTGTAGGACTCCATACAGCAGCTTTCCATCTCCGATGCTTTCCCACAATACGACAGGACCCATCAGTCAACAAGGCATATTTCTTCTCATTTTCCGGTAGCTTGTTGTACAGTGGGGCTTCTTCAGCACAGACCACCTCCTCCTCTGATGATATCCCAAAGTATTTGCCTTCTGGCCAGTCCATAATCACCTCCAAGATTCCTGGGCGACTGGGGTTTCCTATTCGAGCCCGCTGAGTAATCAGTGCAACCCACTTGCTCCATGTAGCATCAGTTGCATGATGTGTAGAGGGGACCCTTCCTTTGAACATCCAGCCTAGTACCGGCAGTCGGGGTGCCAGGAGGAGCTGCGCTTCAGTACCGACCACTTCCGAAGCAGATCGAACTCCTTCATATGCTGCCAATATCTCCTTTTCAGTTGGAGTATAGCGGGCTTCAGATCCTCTGTATCCCCGACTCCAAAACCCCAGGGGTCGACCTCGAGCTTCCCCAGGTTCTTTCTGCCAGAGGCTCCAGGTGGGACCATTCTCCCCGGCTGCGGTGTAGAGCACATTCTTTACATCTGGTCCTGTTCGGACTGGCCCGAGGGCTACTGCATGAACTATTTCCTGCTTAATTTGTTCAAAGGCTTGTCGTTGCTCAGGGCCCCATTCAAAAGCATTCTTCTTACGGGTTACTTGGTAGAGCGGGTTTACAATCAGACTGTAATTTGGAATATGCATTCTCCAAAACCCCACGACACCTAGGAAAGTTTGTGTTTCTTTTTTGCTAGTTGGTGGAGACATAGCTGTTATTTTGTTGATCACATCCATTGGGATTTGACGACGTCCATCTTGCCATTTTATTCCTAAAAACGGGATCTCTCGTGCAGGTCCTTTAACTTTATTCTGTTTCATGGCAAAACCGGCCTTCAGAAGGATTTGGACTATTTCCTTCCCTTTCTCGAAAACTTCTTCTGCAGTGTCACCCCACACAATGATGTCATCGATGTACTGCAGGTGTTCAGGAGCTTCCCCCTGCTCCAGCGCAGACTGGATCAGTCCATGGCAAATGGTAGGGCTGTGTTTCCACCCCTGGGGCAGCCGATTCCAAGTATATTGGACTCCCCTCCAAGTGAAAGCAAACTGTGGCCTGCACTGTGCTGCTAGAGGGATGGAGAAAAATGCATTAGCGATATCAGTTGTGGCATACCACTTGGCTGCCTTTGATTCCAGTTCATACTGGAGTTCTAGCATGTCCGGCACTGCAGCACTCAGTGGTGGCGTGACTTCGTTCAGGCCACGATAGTCCACTGTTAGTCTCCACTCACCATTAGACTTTCGCACTGGCCATATGGGACTATTAAAAGGTGAATGAGTCTTGCTGATCACTCCTTGGCTCTCCAGTTGACGAATTAGCTTATGGATGGGACTCAGGGAGTCTCGGTTGGTGCGATATTGCCGCCGGTGCACAGTCGTGGTAGCGATCGACACTTGCTGTTCTTCAACCCTCAGCAACCCCACAACAGAAAGGGTCCTCTGAGAGACCAGGCAAGGTAGACAACTGTTTAATGTCCTCTGTCTCCAAGGCAGCTATGCCAAAAGCCCAGCGGAACCCTTTTGGGACCTTGAAATATCCTCTTCTAAGATAGTCTATGCCAAGGATGCACGGAGCATCTGGGCCAGTCACAATACGGTGCTTTTGCCACTCATTACCGGTTAGACTCACTTCAGCCTCCAATACAGTTAACTGCTGGGATCCCCCCGTCACACCATAAATACAGATGGGCTCTGGCCCTTTATAGCTTGATGGCATTAGAGTACATTGTGCACCGGTGTCTACCAAAGCCTTATACTTCTGTGCGTCTGACGTGCCAGGCCATCGAATCCACACAGTCCAATAAACTCGATTGTCCCTTTCCTCCCCCTGGCTGGAGGCAGGGCCCCTCTAATCCTGGTCAGAATCTTCGTCTCTGTGTTTAAAGGACTGCCTGCTGGAAGTTGGAGCAGCAAACTTTTCAGAGAACCCCTTTTTCCCAATTGTTTTCTTTTGCAATTCACGTACCCGTGCCTCTAGGGTCGCAGTAGATTTTCCATCCCATTTTCTCATGTCCTCTCCAAGGTCACGTAGGTAAAAGCACAGGGTGGCGCGGGGTGTGTGCCCACCATATTGTCTTCCTTGCATAGATGAACGTTTACCCCTAATAGCTGAGACACTGGTTTGTACAGGTGGGGAGGAAAATAATCTCTCTTCAAGTTGGTGGATCTTTTCAGAAAGTTTCTCCAAAGTATTCTCTTTTAGCTGGTGGACACTGGGTCGTTCAGGTGGAGGGGAAGATAAATTCTCTTTAAGTTGGTGGACCTCTTCAGAGAGTTTCTCCACAGCCGAGACACAGGCCTGTAGGGAAGAGGAGACATTTCCTTCGTACTGCCGCAGTATTTTAGTCACTTCATTCACTGGGGGATTCTCCTCCTCTTTCCAGGTTAGTATTGCCAATGAGCTGGCATATGATCATGGTGCACTCCGTACAAACTTCCGCCACATTGGTGGTGTACACCGGACTGCACCTGGATTTGTGGATGTTTGTGCGTCGTCTAGGTCCTTATAAATTACTTCCCATACGGCCAATTCCCTCAGGTACTGAATTCCCTTCTCCATGGTGGTCCATTTGCCTGGTAGACATACAAGTTCTTCCTTGAAGGGATACCTTTCCTGCACAGCTGACAGGAGATGCCTCCAGAGGCTGCGAGATCGTGCTCCATCTCCAATTGCTTTGTCAATGCATGCGTCCCTAGCAAGGGATCCCAGCCGCCTGGCTTCCTTGCCCTCTAATTCCACACAATTGTCTCCGGTGTCCCAGCACTGGAGCAGCCAGGTGACAAGCTGCTCACCTATACAGCGACCAAAATCTTTTCGCACATCTCGTAGCTCACGCTGGTATAGAGTCCGGGTAGTTACTGTTGATTTTTCGACATCCCCATCCTCATCTTCAGTCTCCTGCACCTTTGATGGCCCAGCCTCGTCTTCTCTATGCCCAGACTTAGCAGAAGACTGTCTGCGTTCTAAACGACCTGAGTCTCTATACCATTTTTTCACCTTGTCTACAGGGGCAACTTGCACTGCTACAGCTCGTTTCTCTGACCCAGCCACAGGGTCTGCCACAGGGGTTGGAATACCCTCTGCGGGGTCAACTTGCACTGCTACAGCTCGTTTCTCTGACCCAGACACAGGGTCTGCCACAGGGGTTGGAATACCCTCTGCGGGGTCAACATGCACTGCTACAGCTCGTTTCTCTGACCCAGACACAGGAGTGGGAGCAGCTGCAGGAGCCGGAGCTGCTGCAGGAGCTGCAGTGGCTGCAGGGGCTGGAACTGGAGCGGCTGCAGGAGCTGGATCTGGAGCGGCTGCAGGAGCAGCTTTACACCTTGGCCTGGTGTAAACACTGTTCTGCAACAATTAAAACATCAGCATGTTATCAGCGCTTTTCTCATCCTAATCCAAAACATAGCACCCTACCAGCTACTATGAGGAAAAATTAAGTCTGTCCTAACTGGAACCAGGACACCTGCCCATGGAAGTGGGGTGGGAAGTGGGTGGTCTATAAGGTCTCTTCCAACCCAAACCATTCTGATTTCTTAAAAACAATCTTCCCTGTACAATCTTTCTCATGCCAAATAATCTTAGATATTTCTTTCTCCTTTGGACAAAATACGTGTGATTTCCTTAGCTGCCTCTGATGAGTCCAGAGAAGAGCAATCTTTGAGACTGCTCCCCAAGAAAACACAATTCAGGCCGAGCACAAGGTGGTGGGATGGTTTTGTTCAGACAGGAGAGAGAGCCATGCAGAGCCAAGAGGCTGATCATATTTGCAAAGGGTATTTAACTCCCAACAAGCTAAAGTTAACTCCAGTGACAGCTGAAACCATTAAGCATCTTCCAGGATGATGGTGTCTATCCACAGGTAAAATCATGCTTTCTGGGGAGCACACTCAAGAGAGTATCATTAGAAAGGGAGATAAAAAAGGTTACCAAAATAAAATAAACACTTGTTTCATCTTGAAAATGTAGATAGTGTTTACTAAACCCTCTTCTCTGAAATAGGCCATTATGGACTGCCCGTTTTTCTAAGCTGTTTCCCATGTCCCCATCTTCTTTTTCTTCTGTCTTCTGTTGTCTCTGCTGTATTTGAACTGGCCTCTGGATGAAGGTTTATTTAAACAAACTAGAGACAAAGACATTTCAACCACAAGAATGTGTTTCCACTTAGATTCCAGTTGCTTTGGTTTTGTATTTTGCCACTTGAATCTTTCTATTTAGTAGCATTTCCACCTAAGACCGATATTAGTGTTCTTTCTAGATGAAGTTATCCCAAAGAATTTTGCATTTTTTTACCTCTTTAGTTCAGGTGTTTTTTTTTGTTTGTTTTTTTTTTTTTTTTACAACAGCAAGAGGTTTCTCTGTATTTTTTTTATATAACTGTCATGAAGTCCTGTTGCGAAGCAGGAAACAAAATCAATATAGAAGGCAAGCCATACCACCTCACCTTTGAACTGCTGTACACTTTTCACTTTTCTCTTTTCATTTAACAGTTTTCTTCAGTTAATTTCTGATATGACCTTGTGACTAGTGTTTTGTATTTCAACATATTTCTAGACCGCAGGTCACCTCAATGGGAGAGGCACTTGGCTCTCCAGAAAACTTGTGAGGAATCAGGCTGGTTTGTTGAAACAGGGCAAATTCCTCTCTGGCCTTTCTTGTTTCCGTTTGAAACACTTAACTGGGGCTTGGATTAGGTCAATGAAGAATAAATCTAAATCTAACCATTCTTAAACTGAAATCAAAATGCCCACGTGTTGCTTTGACCAACTTAGCCAAAGCAGCCCCAGACTGTGGATAGGCGAGGCTTGTGCCTGCCCTCTGCTCCTCCTCAGGGCAGCCTTCAGATGCCTGTGCTATCTGACCGTATTGCCGAGTGACATTAAGCCACACAGACTGCTTCTGGACGCTTTCAAGGGCTACCAGTCTAATAGGTCAAATGCTGATTTATATCAAAAGAATAAAATGCAACTGGAAAGGTACTGCAGTGTGAGTTACTAGAACAGCTGCTGGAAAAGAGTTCTAGAACATTGTTTGAGCTGAGGTTCTGCTATGATAAAGCAATGGCATTTCAAAGCACATTAATCAGCCATGACCAAAGGGACAGTGGGGGCCAGCAGGGCACGGGGACGGCACCAGGAAAAGGGAGGGAAGGCAGCAGCATGCACGGGGCTGTGCCAGCTCTGGTTTGAATCACACCGAGACTTTTTCTGTGGTATATTCAATCTATTTTATTGTTCTTTATTTCATAAACTACAAGAGCCCTGCTAGAAGCGCCGGGGGGGCGGCCTCTTGCAGGGCTGGGGAGAGTCTTGGGCACTGCTCGCCCGGGTGCGCTTCCTGGGGCGCCGGGACCCCCGAGTCGAGTGGTGAGGAGTGGAGGGTCTGCGCCTGCAGGCCCGGGCAGAGGGACCTGCTGCTGCCTCCTGCCCCAGCTCTTCACGGGGCTCTTCCTGCTCCTGGGGGTTGGCTGCAGCTGGGACTTCGCCAGGACCCCCATGCTGGAAAGCGCTGGATGTGCTGGGCAGCTCCCCCATGTCAGGGCCTGCGTTGCTGTTGGAGGGCGCGGGGCTGGTGCTGATGGTTCCCTGCATGGAGGCAGTGGGACCAGAAGCACCTGCAGGGCTGTCCTCCTGTACCCCAGCAGTGTGGCCACTCTCGAGGCCCAGTAGCCTCCGTGCCTCCTCTCCGCAGAGGCCCACGATGGTGCCGACGAGCCCGTCGATGAGCGGCACGGTGAGGGGCCCCAAGGCGGGCTGTGTGTGCTGAATGATGGCGTCCCTGTCCAGCCCCATCACACACAGGGAGTGCAGGAGGAAGCTCTCTGCAGCTCTCGCCTGCCACCAGCGTGTCCCATAGATGGCTGAGAGCTCGCGGCGCAGCCAGGGCAGCACAGGGTCGAGGATGTCCCTGCGCTCCCTGAACAGCACGGCCCAGTCCTCGGGCAGGAGGCCGCCCACAGCAGCGCGGGGATCGGGCTCCGCATCCCTCTCCTCGGCTGGCACAGAGGACGGAGCCGGCGCTGCAGGGCTGTGGGGGGCGGTGGCGCTGCCTGCCTGGAAGCCAACAGGTACGGGCACTGCGGGAGGGGAGACGATGCATTCCAAGTAGTCCTCCTCTCCCCGCACGGAAACCTTGATGCTTCTCATGCCCGTCCTGCAGAGTGGGCAGCTGGCCTTCAGCTTTGCCCAGCGCTGGATGCAGCCCAGGCAGAACCGGTGGTTGCACGGTGTTGCATAGGCCACATCCTTTCGGCCCTCCCGGCAGACGGGACACGTCCACGCCTCCTCTGTGGCCATGATCTTCACGCTAAGGTGCGCTGGGGAGAGCTGATGGTGACGAGCTGCTCCCCTGCACCGGCACTGCAGAAGCGGGTATCGCGCACGCTGCGAGGAAGAGAGAAGGTCACTGGCTGTGCCCCGGCCCCTCAGCAGGAAACCCCCCGGCCCCAGCCCCACAGCTGGGTGGTCCCACGTCCCCCGCGGGCCGCCCCGGGGCACGTGGCCCCACACAGCTCACCTGCGCTGCTGCAAGTGCTCCTCACAGGGCCCCGGCTGCCTGAGCCAGGCAGGGCCGGGGAAACACAGGCACTGCCTGCGGGGACGGGCACTGAGAACAGCTGCCGACGGCCCCACAGCACAGCTCCAACAAATCCTTGCTCGGCGCTCCAAGCCTCGCACAAACGCTCAGCAGGAATCCAGGCACGAGCCAGGCTGGGGCGGGCTCTGCCTGCGCCCCAATATGAGCAGCGAGGGCCGTGAGGTCACAGAGTCCATTGCTGGGTGACCTCAGAGCCCATCGCTGGGTGACCTCAGCATGGGGAGACATCACGTTGTGCTGGGTGGCAGCCGGGCGGGTTTTCACAGAATCACAGAATCGTCTAGGTTGGAAGAGACCTCCAAGATCATCTAGTCCAACCTCAGCCCTAACACTAACAAGTCCTACACTAAACCGTATCACTAAGGGCTACATCTAAACGTCTTTTAAAGACCTCCAGGGATGGTGACTCAATCACCCCCCTGGGCAGTCCATTCCAATGCCTAACAACCCTTTCGGTAAAGAAGAAGTTCTTCCTAACATCCAACCTAAACCTCCCCTGGCGCAACTTTAGCCCATTCCCCCTCGTCCTGTCACCAGGCACGTAGGAGAACAGACCAACCCCCACCTCTCTACAGCCTCCTTTAAGGTACCTATAGAGAGCGATGAGGTCTCCCCTGAGCCTCCTCTTCTCGAGGCTAAACAACCCCAGCTCACAGTATCACAGTATCACAGATTTCTAGGTTGGAAGAGACCTCAAGATCATCGAGTCCAACCTCCGACCTAACACTAAGTACTCCACTAAACCATATCGCTAAGCTCTACATCTAAACGTCTTTTAAAGACCTCCAGGGATGGTGACTCCACCACCTCCCTGGGCAGCCCGTTCCAATGCTTAATAACCCTTTCGGTAAAGAAGTACTTCCTAACATCCAACCTAAAACTCCCCTGTTGCAACTTTCGCCCATTCCCCCTCGTCCTGTCACCAGGCACGTAGGAGAACAGACCAACCCCCACCTCTCTACAGCCTCCTTTAAGGTAACTGTAGAGAGCGATAAGGTCGCCCCTGAGCCTCCTCTTCTCCAGGCTGAACAATCCCAGCTCCCTCAGCCGCTCCTCGTAAGACTTGTTCTCCAGACCCCTCACCAGCTTGGTCGCCCTTCTCTGGACTCGCTCGAGCCCGTCCATGTCCTTCCTGTAGCGAGGGGCCCAAAACTGAACACAGTACTCAAGGTGCGGCCTCACCAGAGCCGAGTACAGGGGCACAATCACTTCCCTAGCCCTGCTGGCCACACTGCTTCTTATGCAGGCCAGGATGCTGTTGGCCTTCTTGGCCACCTGGGCACACTGCTGGCTCATATTCAGCCGACTATCAACCAATACTCCCAGGTCCTTCTCGGCCAGGCAGCTTTCCAGCCACTCATCTCCCAGCCTGTAGTTCTGCTTGGGGTTGTTGCGCCCCAGGTGCAGGACCCGGCACTTGGCCTTGTTCAACTTCATACAGTTGACCTCAGCCCATCGCTCCAGCCTATCCAGATCCTCCTGCAGAGCCTTCCTGCCCTCGAGCAGATCGACACACGCACCTAACTTGGTGTCATCTGCAAACTTACTGAGGGTGCACTGGACGCCCTCATCCAGATCATCGATAAAGATATTAAAGAGGACCGGCCCCAGTACCGAGCCCTGGGGGACACCACTAGTAACCGGCCTCCAACCGGATTTGACTCCATTCACCACAGCTCTCTGGGCCCGGCTATTCAGCCAGTTTCTAACCCAACAAAGCGTACGCCAGTCCAAGCCCCGAGCAGCCTGTTTCTTGAGGAGAATGTTGTGGGGAACTGTGTCAAAAGCCTTACTGAGGTCAAGGTAGATCACATCCACAGCCTTCCCCTCATCCACCAAGCGCGTCACTTTGTCATAGAAGGAGATCAGGTTCGTCAAGCAGGACCTGTCTTTCATAAACCCATGCTGACTGGGCCTGATTGCGTGCTTGCCCTGCAAGTGCCGCGTGATGACATTCAAGATAATCTGCTCCATGAGCTTCCCTGGCACTGAGGTCAAGCTAACAGGCCTATAGTTCCCCGGATTATCTCCAGAGAACGAGACTGTCCCAGGATAAGAACAATGGCTAAGGAAAACGAGACAAACACTTGCAGAATCGGCAAGAACAGGAAGCTACAAAATCTTGGGCCCTTCCATTTCCAAAACAAACAAACAAAAAACAACAACAAAGAAATTAAAGTTTAGTCAAATAAAACTGTATATAGAGGGCGTAGTTACAAGTGTAGGTTGTGGGCCTGTAGTACTCAGCCAGTGAGGAAAGGGGAGGAATTAAACATCGGGTAACAGGGGATATAAGGTAATGATATACTGTTACTGTGCACCCCTGTTCGCAGGACACACAGCATTGCAATTGTGAATAAATGAATAAATTATCTTCCCAGAAGACCCTGTCTGAGAAAATTATTGGGATATTTCTTATACCAATAAACATGGGAAAATCTGCAATGCTAGGTCCTACGTAGAGAGAATGTAACAAACCGTGTGAAGGGAGCAATGAGAACAAACGTCATTACAATACGTTCTCTTTATTTTTAACTTTTAAAATAGCCTTTTTTTCTGCTACGTGGATTTTCATCTCATGATCGGCGGATTAATAAGGCAAGTTTCTGCCTTAACTGTTTGCCCGGTTGGGGCATTTGTGACCACGGAATCACAGAATGGCTGAGGCTGGCAGGGCCCTCAGGAGCTCATCTGGTCCCACCCCTGCTCCAGAGCCAGGTGCCCAGGCCCGTGTCCAGGCAGGTTTTGAAGATCCGTAGCGAGGAGACCCCACAGCCTCTGGGCAGCCTGTGCCAGTGCTCAGCCACCCGCACAGCACAGAAGTGCTGCCTGGTGCTCAGAGGGAGCTTCCCGTGCTCCAGTTTGTGCTCACTGCCTCTTGCCTTGTCCTTGGGCACCACTGGCAAGAGCCTGGCTCCGTCCTCTTTGCACCCTCCCTTCAGGTATTTATGGACGCTGATGAGATCCCCCTGAGCCTCCCCTTCTCCAGGCCAAGCAGTCCCAGATCTCTCAGCCTTTCCTCCCATCCCTTGATCAACTTGCTGTCTGTTGGAGTCTTCCCAGTATGTTTGGGTCTGCCTTGTACTGGGCAGCCCAGAGCTGGACACGTTGCTCCAGGTGCAGCCTCACCGGTGCTGAGCGGAGGAGGAGGATCAGCTTCCTCAGCCTGCTGGAGACACTTTGCTCCTGCCAGCCCGCCTCTCCGGCCTGCTGAGCCCACCTGGATGGCAGCGCGGCCCTCTGGTGGGTCAGCCACAGCCTCAGTTCTCTGTCATCTGCAAATTTATCGAGGGTGTAATCTACCCATTGTCCAGATCGTTAAGGAAGGTGTTAAACAGCACCAGACCCAGTATCAGCTCCTGGGGTACTCCACTTGTTACTGGCCTCCCACCAGGCCTTGCACCACTGACCACAACCCTCCATGTCCAGCCGCTCAGCCAGTTTTCGATCCATCTCACTGTCCGCTCATCCAGCCATACATCAAAAGCTACTCCATGAGGACCTTACGTGGGACAAACGCCTTACCATAGTCACAAAGACAATGCCCACTGCCCTCTCAGCCATTGGGCTGGTCACATCATCTTGGAAGCTCATCAGGTCCGTCTGGGATGACTTCCCCGTGCTGAATCCATGCTGACTACTCCTGACGATGCCCATCTTACACCAACAACCTTGCGTTTTCTGGATTTTAATCCCCAACCTATCTATCATATTTTGAAATGATGAGCAAATTATTTTACCTAGACATGAGAGTAATTATTTTCATATATTGGTCCCCACAGGTGTGCCACACACACATATGCACACACCCACCCACACACATGTAGGTATATAAACTTCTGTTCCATGAAATACACGCTGCTCCAAATGAGGGGACAGCAGACAACAGACTCATCAAGCTGCAGGATCTAAGGCTGGCACTTAAATAAAGTACTCCTAATCTTGTCTACACCGTGTCACCTCTCAAGTGGTAACTGATCCACTGGGCTGTTAAACTAACTCGAAATGCACTTTATGATAGTGAACACACGCTTACTTTTTTATCCTACAAAAAACCCAAGCCATTAAGCAGCGAGAGCATTCTTGCTGAGCAGCGTGACAGAGGCAGGAGGGCTGGCGGTGTGCTGCGACTCCGCTTAACCACCGCGTGCTAAAAGAGTGTGAGCAGCAAGTGCCTTCTGGCAGTGGTACTTCCTTTTAAAAAGCAGGGAGTGTTTTCTTTACACTCCACGTTAAGGATTTGTCTTTTTTTTTTTTCTTTTTTTTTTCTTAAGACACACTAAAGTGTTTGAAGCTGTTATAACTGCAGTAATCAGAATGTAATTATACCAGCAATGGGCCGGCACGTGCTGCAGCCTTCCAGAGCAGCAGCCAGGTGTAAAAAAGTCATAACATGAGTGAGCGGACTGCAAATTGGCAAAATGTTCCAGAAGTGTAGTGTAAAAAGAAAAATAATAATAATAATAATAAAAATTTGAAGTTACTTGGAACTTTGGTAGAAAATATCTTATGCAGGTTTGCATCTTGTGCAGGTTTGCAGGCACCAGACCACTGAAGGTCTTCTGGGTCGGAGGGAGAATGTTTGAATCAACCTGCTGCTTCACAGTGAAACAGTGTAATGAACAAAGTAACTCTGGCATGTTTAGAGGCTTGGGAGCAAGCAAGCAACTTGGCAGCAGGATTCTTCAAAAGCTTTGGGAAATTGCCGTAGGCCTTTCCACTCGGTGTCTGTGGTCCTCGCGCATCCAGAAATGTACTCCAAGCACCTGTAAGTGTTACTATGTGCTTTCAACTGATACTCTTTGTACAAAACAAAAAATAAAATAAAAGCCCACAACAAAAAACACCACATTTTACACTCCAATAATATTCTTAACCTTTATTTTTATGAATCAGACCAAGCAAGAATTGTTTGTAATGGTTAGGAGTTGTTTAGCAGTTAGACTTGTTTTTCAAAGCCCATGATTGTGTTCCTGGCAGTGGCATGGGACAAAGGATATGTTTCCGGTCATCCCAAGGTTGCTTCTACCATTGCAAGTATGAGGCGCTTTCCGTCGTGGGTGTGAGGGACAGTGGGGGCCAGCAGGGCACGGGGACGGCACCAGGAAAAGGGAGGGAAGGCAGCAGCATGCACGGGGCTGTGCCAGCTCTGGTTTGACTCACACCGAGACTTTTTCTGTGGTATATTCAATCTATTTTATTGTTCTTTATTTCATCTCCCGCAGGAGCCCTGCTAGAAGCGCCGAGGGGGCGGCCTCTTGCAGGGCTGGGGAGAGTCTTGGGCACTGCCTGCCCGGGTGCGCTTCCTGGGGCGCCGGGACCCCCGAGTCGAGCGGTGAGGAGTGGAGGGTCTGCGCCTGCAGGCCTGGGCAGAGGGACCTGCTGCTGCCTCCTGCCCCAGCTCTTCACGGGGCTCTTCCTGCTCCTGGGGGTTGGCTGCAGCTGGGACTTCGCCAGGACCCCCACGCTGGAAAGCGCTGGATGTGCTGGGCAGCTCCTCCATGTCAGGGCCTGCGTTGCTGTTGGAGGGCGCGGGGCTGGTGCTGATGGTTCCCTGCATGGAGGCAGTGGGACCAGAAGCACCTGCAGGGCTGTCCTCCTGTACCCCAGCAGTGTGGCCACTCTCGAGGCCCAGTAGCCTCCGTGCCTCCTCTCCGCAGAGGCCCACGATGGTGCCGACGAGCCCGTCGATGAGCGGCACGGTGAGGGGCCCCAAGGCGGGCTGTGTGTGTTGAATGATGGCGTCCCTGTCCAGCCCCATCACACACAGGGAGTGCAGGAGGAAGCTCTCTGCAGCTCTCGCCTGCCACCAGCGTGTCCCATAGATGGCTGAGAGCTCGCGGCGCAGCCAGGGCAGCACAGGGTCGAGGATGTCCCTGCGCTCCCTGAACAGCACGTCCCAGTCCTCGGGCAAGAGGCCGCCCACAGCAGCGCGGGGATCGGGCTCCGCATCCCTCTCCTCAGCTGGCACAGAGGACGCAGCCGGCGCTGCAGGGCTGTGGGGGGCGGTGGCGCTGCCTGCCTGGAAGCCAACAGGTACGGGCACTGCGGGAGGGGAGACGATGCATTCCAAGTAGTCCTCCTCTCCCCGCACGGAAACCTTGATGGTCCTCATGCCCGTCCTGCAGAGTGGGCAGCTGGCCTTCAGCTTTGCCCAGCGCTGGATGCAGCCCAGGCAGAACCGGTGGTTACATGGTGTCACGTAGGCCACATCCTTTCGGCCCTCCCGGCAGACGGGACACGTCCACGCCTCCTCTGTGGCCATGATTTTCACGTCAAGGTGCGCTGGGGAGAGCTGATGGTGATGAGCTGCTCCCCTGCACCGGCACTGCAGAAGCGGGTATCGCGCACGCTGCGAGGAAGAGAGAAGGTCACTGGCTGTGCCCCGGCCCCTCAGCAGGAAACCCCCCGGCCCCAGCCCCACGGCTGGGTGGTCCCACGTCCCCCGCGGGCCGCCCCGGGGCACGTGGCCCCACACAGCTCACCTGCGCTGCTGCAAGTGCTCCTCACAGGGCCCCGGCTGCCTGAGCCAGGCAGGGCCGGGGAAACACAGGCACTGCCTGCGGGGACGGGCACTGAGAACAGCTGCCGACGGCCCCACAGCACAGCTCCAACAAATCCTTGCTCGGCGCTCCAAGCCTCGCACAAACGCTCAGCAGGAATCCAGGCACGAGCCAGGCTGGGGCGGGCTCTGCCTGCGCCCCAATATGAGCAGAGAGGGCCGTGAAGTCACAGTCTGTTGCTGGGTGACCTCAGAGCCCATGGCTCTGGGTGACGCCCAAAAACTAAAGCACGTGTCTGAAAGCATTGCCCAGATGTTTTGTGAACTCCAGCAGGCTTGCTGCCCTGACCACTTCACTGGGAGGCCTGGTTCAGTGGCCAAGCCCCGTGTCAGTGAAAAATCTTGTCCTCACCTCCAGGCGGAGCCTCCCCTGTCACAGCTCCATGCCATTCCCTCGACTTTTGTCACCGTCCCCAGAGAGCAGAGCTTAGCGCCGGGCCCTCCGCTCCCCTCGTGAGGAAGCTGCAGGTCGCCCTCAGGCCTCTCCTCAGTCTCCTGCAGGCTGAACAAAGGCAGGCACCTCAGCCGCTCCTCATCTGTCCTGCCCTCCAGACCCTTCACCACTTTGAAGCCCTCCTTTGGATGCTCTCTCTCTAAGAGGTTTATGGCCTTCTGATAGTGCCGTGCCCAAAAGTGCACACAGGACTCGAGCTGATGCTGAAAGAGCGCAGAGCAGAGCACAGCAATCCCTGCCCGCGACCGGCTAGCGATGCTGTGCTGGAGGCACCCCACGATGCCGTTGCCCCTCCTGCCTGCCATGGCCCACGGCTGACTCACGTTCAACTTGCCGTCGACCAAAAGCCCCAGAGCCCTCTCTGCAGGGCTGCGCTCCAGCCTCTCCTCCCCCCAGACTGTCCGGACAGCCAGGGTTGCCCGTTGCCAGGTGCGCAATCCCTCACTCGCTCTCGCTAAACCTCATCTTATTGGGGATTGCCCAGCTCTCTGATTTGTCAGGATCTCTCTGCAAGGCCTTCCTCCCCTCCATGGAGTCAGACGCTCCTCCCACTTTAGCATCGTGCCTAAATGGACTCAAGACGCCCTCGAGTCCTGCGTGCAAGTCAGTTAGGACAACATTGAAGAGAACTGGCCCTAAAATGGAGGCCTGCAGAAGCCCCCTAGTGACTGGCCGCCAGCCCGATGCAACCCCATTTACGATAACCCTTGGAGCGCGACCCGTCAGCCACTTGTTCACCCATGGCATTATGCATTGCTCTAGCTGTGTGCTGCTCAATTTGTCCAGAAGGAGACAGTGAGAAACAATATTGAAGCTGTGCTGAAATCCAAACAGGTGCCATCAGCTGGCTTCCCTTGGCCAACTAGACGGTTGAGCACTTCCGAAAAGGAAATCAAGTGCGTTAAGCAGCACTTTGCCCTCATGAACCTGTGTTGGCTGTGATCAATGACTGCATTGTCCTTCAGGTGATATTAAGAACTCCCAGAATACTTTTCACCATATTTTTACCATTTTTCCCTCCCAATTGACTGGGGGGAGTTGAAAAATCATAAAATAATAATAATAATAATAATAATAATAATAATAATAATAATAATAATAATAAAGAGAAAATCATATTCATGTTCATAAGAAGAACAGGAATAAAAGAATAGGGAAGGTAAGCGAGGCAAAGTGCAACCGCTGACCAGCTGCTGACAGATGTCCATCCCATCCCCAAGTAGCAGCCCTCATACCAGCCTGGCCTAGCAGTTCCTAGTAATAATTCAGCACCATGCCCTGTGTCAAGCAATATCCCTTTGGCCTTTTGCAACGTCCCTGTGTGAAGCATTTTGTACACAACAGATGCAAATCTGCTCCCATCCACTGCTTTCTCTGTTGAATGTAGAAGGGCAACATTGCTGACAAATGCTCACTTGCAGCCCCTAGTCTTACATCTCGATCCTTAAGCAAGCTGCATTTAAAAAGGAAACGGGAAAGGGGAAAGTGAAAAGGCAAAAGGGAAAGGGAAAGGGAAAGGGAAAGGGAAAGGGAAAGGGAAAGGGAAAGGGAAAGGGAAAGGGAAAGGGAAAGGGAAAGGGAAAGGGAAAGGGAAAGGGAAAGGAGAAATAAAAATTTAGGAATGGCTATACGGAAGGAGAAGCGTCTTTCCTCCACATTGCATATGGGGAGCAAGACTGAAGCAAAGGAACCTTTGTGGCTGAACCAGAAGAATTGGAGGTTAATTTGAAAATGCTGTTCTCTAGGCCAAAGGAAAAAATGCACTGAACACTAGGTCAAGGCAAGAAATAGAAAGCTCTTCTTGAGGACAGAAATCTCAAAACCTAAGCACAACATCGGGGGAAGATTAGGGCTGTCCAGAGGAAGAAGAAATACCCACAGAGTGAAGTGGCAAACCCATCCCTGGCTGGAGTAGGGTTGAAAGTTGTAGCCTCTGCTTACACACACGATGGCAAGTACAGCAGCAGTCTCTGCGCAAAGCAGACTTTAAAAAGAGAACCCATTCCTAAACCATGGGAGAGATCCTTGACACAATAGCTCTCAAAGTCGTGAAGAGAGCAGAAGAGCGGTTTTGCACACAGCGTTTGCTGTTTCCATTGCTTGTTAGGGTTATGCTTTCCTTGTATACAGCATCTGCATACAGATGCTGCGAAGCTTCCAGGTCGCTCCCTGTCACTGGGTGAATTTGCACGAAGGAGAGTCCGAATGGAGGGAAACTGGGCTGCATGGACTCAACTACTAAGCCTCATGCTTAAGGAAGCCAGCGTCCTCCACAATTACACTTGGCAGTCGGTGCCTGGACGCTGCCCAGTTCTGGTGGCATAGAATCACTGAATCACAGAATATCCTGAGTTGGAAGGGACCCATAAGGATCATCGAGTCCAACTCCTGGCACCACACAGGTCTACCTCCAAATTCCGACCACGTTGTTATAAATTACGTAGCCCCCCTTCCTGGTACTGCGGCTGCGTCGACTGTTGCTAGGGGGTCGTCTCCCGTCCCTCTGGTGGTCGCACGGATGAAGGCCGTAGTCTTCCTCCGCTTGGTATGTGGTGTTTTTCCCTCCTTAACCGGTCATGTTGGTTTGTCTTAAGATAGGACAGTGGGTTATCAATTTTGCAGTTATAGTATTTACACAAAGTTCTCTCAACTTTCCGTCCGAGACAGCAACAGGCAGGGAGCCTCAAGGTCCTTACAGCCACCTGGCGACTCCCTTTGTTCCTTCTTAATATAGCCATGGGAAATAATGAACAAACATGCTTCATACACCACAATCCCTCCTTTTTCTTTTAGTTAGTTATTTTGTTCCTTAATTCCTGGTATGCCTGTCTGCTGAGCGTTAGAGTTTCAGCATCCTCACTCGTGGTTATGGGTTCATATTTGGCACTGATATGCATCAAATGTGCTGCCTCTAAACGGTTTTTTACAATCGCGATTACTCGATTCAGAATACATGGTCCAAAAGTTAGACTCAACATTAATAACAACAAAGGTCCCGCTATTGTCGACAGTAAAGTTGTAAGCCAGGGTGAATAATTAAACCAAGAGTCGTACCAATTCTGCTTAGCCTCGTTTTCTCGCTTTCTTTTTTCTAATCTTTCTCTGAGCTTCATCATTGTATCCCTCACTACTCCAGTGTGGTCTGCATATACACAGCATTCTTCTTTCAAGGCGGCACATAATCCACCGTCTTGTAAATACACCAGATCTAATCCTCTACGATTTTGCAAAACAACTTCCGATAATGACCTTGCCGATTTGTCCAGGGCAGTAATTGACTGTTCAACTCGAGCTAAGTCTTCATCTACAGCCACACGTAGGGAGGTGAACTCCTGACTTTGTCTGACCAGAGAGGCAACTCCAGTGCCCACCCCGCTGCCTCCCAGAATTATCAACGTTGCCAATGTTATAGCCGTGATTGGTTCTCTTTTTGTTAAGTGGTTCTCTGCTACCGTGTGCCGTGAATATACGTACTCTTCAGAATGGTATAGAATTCTTGGTACAATTATCACCTGTATACAGAAATCTTGAGATACATTAAAGAGTTCAAGTGATAAACAAGGGGTAACACCTATCGATGAGCAGACCCATCTAGCGTTGTTTGCGGGAATTAACCACCTTTCTTTACTTCCTGGTGTAACCTTCTCCGTAATACTGCATAGATGGAGCTTCTCACTAGGGATTGTACCTACACACCTGCCATTCCCAGTTACTTCCGTCAATGTTATTCCTACATCCCTCCCCCAATTGCATTGTGGAGGGTTGGGGTTACGTGAACGGGTGGCCTCTCCCAGATCCCCAGTGGCGTCATCATATGGAGGCCTTATATCAAGGCATAACCAGCAAGGTTTAGGGATGTTGGGAATTGTTTGATTCAATAAATAATAACTAGCATCCACGATTTTCCACATGTTATTCTCTGTCATCCCTTCATTTTTTTCATATTTTTGGCCTACTGATTTATTAATGACCTTCAGTGGTTTTGGGCTATTTGGAGTTCGTATTTCAGAAGCTTGTGTAGGTTGAATTCTTAAAACATTTCCTGACAGTTCTTGGTTTGGTCCTACCCGTTGGGGGTTCTTAATCTCTTCTTTCCTTCTATATATTATCCCTCCCCTATCAGCTCCGGATTCATGCAACCTAATTCCCCAGTGTTGTCCTAGGGTCCACCTTTGATCTCCCGGTTGGGTTACATTGATGTATAGGAATTTGCAATCTGACCTGGAGAGGGTGGCGTAATGCTGTAGTTCGCCCTTATGGTTACATCCTGGTGGCCCGTACCCACCTTCAAATATTTGTCCGCTCCAGCTCCGGGATTCCAGTCTGTGGCAATAGTCTCACAACCCCAATAGGCACAAAAGTATTCATGTGGATAGTTACAATACGGTCTTCCCGCGTTAGAACTTGGGCACATATAGAAGCTCAATTGACCAGAACATATGTTTGGTACATTTTTGCCCCATGTCACAAGGTCACACAGTAAGACCTTACAACTAGGGCCCCCAGCGGTGATTATTTGCTGCACAACATGGTAATCTTCCCATCTAATTAGGCTCCAAATAAAAGGTTGATGAGGGTGCGCAGACCCAGGAACAGTGCAAACACTTACACCTACTACTATGTATCGCAAAAAGTGGATAGGGCCCATTTTCGGAGGGTTTTTTTTCTTTTTTTTCTTTTTTTTTTTTTTACCTGGTCACGCAGTTCCCCACCGTTTCACTCTCTGCCTCGCTTGTCAGTTCGGTTGCGGCGAACTACAAGGTGCACGTTCTTCTCGGCAGCAGTAGTGCTCTTCAGGGGTGTTTCTCGGTTAGCTGCAACCTCTTGCCTGTTACCGATCACACAGAGCCCCCCTCCTCCCCCTTTTTACGATACATAGACAGTGACAGTATATATTATACTTATCGAGGCCGTTTCAGAGTGAGCTTTAAGTCATCAGGGCCTGCGACCGCTTCCCCATTCTCTTGTCTGGATTGGTCCCTTCACACGACTGGCATGCGTCCACCCCTTCTCAGCCGTCCGGATAGCTGTCTCTGTGGTAAGTAAAACAACATAGGGGCCTTCCCACCGTGGTGTTAAAGATGTTTCTTTCCATGTCTTAATTAGAACCTTATCTCCCGGCTGTATTCTATGGATTGCTATATCTAACGGGGGACGCTATGCCACCAAGCCTTTCGCTTGTAATTCCCCCAATCTATTCATCAGCTATATTAAATAAGGTGTTAATTGAATGTCCTGTATCTGGGGGTGATCAGATGGCATCTCTAGATCATAAGGCATACCGTATAGTATTTCAAAAGGTGAGATTCCGACATCGGCTTGAAGCTGTGTTCGAATATTCAGTAGTGCAAGTGGTAAACATTTCACCCAGGAGGATTTTTTCTCCATCATAAGCTTTGTTAGTTGCTTTTTAATTTCCCCATTCATTCGTTCTACCTTTCCAGAGCTTTGAGAGTGCCACGGAGTATGATATTCCCAACTTGTCCCCAAGGCTTTCGTAGTTTCTTGGGACACTTTTGATATAAAGTGCGGGCCTCGGTCAGAATCAATTGTTTCTACAATCCCGTACCTTGGGATAATGTTTTCTAACAGTATTTTTACCACAGCTCGGGCCGTTGTTCTCGTTGTCGGGAAAGCTTCCACAAAGTGCGTGAGATGGTCTACAATTACTAATAAATATTTGTACCTTCCCACTTTTGGAAGTTCTGTGAAATCCAATTGAATTCTGGCAAAAGGTCGGTGCGCTAATTCCCGACCTCCTAACACTCTTTTCCTCATTTGCCGGGCAGTCACTCTCTTACAGACAAGACAATCATGCACAACTCCTTTTGCTACATTGTATATTCCAATACACATATATTTGGTAGCGAATTGATCCACTAGTGCTTGAGCTCCCCAGTGGGTGTTCTCATGAAACCTCCGTAGCACTCGCACAGCTGCAGACTTAGGAAGCATTTCCCGTCCATCAGGCAATACCCATTTACCCCATCTATTTCTTTTATGCCCATTTGAGCCATTTAATCCTTTTCTGGCTGCGTAAAACGGAGTAATGTATATATGGGTCCGTGTAAATAACAACGTGACTAAATGTACAGTCCAAACGCTTCTTAAACTCCAACAGGCTTGGTGCAGTCACTACTTCCCTGTGGGCCTCTTCCAGTGTGCGACAACCCTCTCAGTGAAGAACCTCTTCCTGATGCTTATCCCATTCCCAAGGAGCAGCCCTCATTCCACCCTGGCCAAGCACTTCATAGCAACAGTTCAGCACGATGCCCTGTGTTATGGAATATCCTTCTGGCTACTTCAGCTCAGCTGTCCTGCTGCTGTCCCCTCCCAGCTCCTTGAGTTGGGATATACCTCCAGATATCCACCCCTTATTCCATACCATTTATGTCATGCTCAGGTTACACTCTTTCCAATACGTTCTAATTAATCACCATTTTCATCTATGATATATAGCAATCACGGTAGTGATGACATACAGTATTATATAATAATTAACATACTACAATTCAACTCATGGGCTATTCTCACCCAGTATTAAATCCCCTTGAGGTACACACCGGACCTCCCCATTCTTTTGCATTACCCACCAAGTGCATCCAGGTCCCTGAGCAAAAGCAATTCCACGAATGGGTTTGCCTTTTCCTGAGGCAGGAGTAGCCCAGACTGTTTTACCCAGCACGTTTCTTACGTGCACTACAGGAACTTTATCCCCTTCTACAGTGCGTAACAGGTTTGATTGGGCAGGTCCAGCTCGGTTGGCAGATCCCCTGGTATTGACTAACCAGGTGGCCTTTGCCAAATGTGTATCCCAATTTTTGAATGTCCCAGCACCCATTGCTTTCAGTGTAGTCTTCAACAGTCCATTGTATCGTTCAACTTTTCCAGAGGCTGGT
Source organism: Anser brachyrhynchus (assembly GCF_964034855.1). Lineage (NCBI taxonomy): Eukaryota > Metazoa > Chordata > Aves > Anseriformes > Anatidae > Anser > Anser brachyrhynchus. Next base: position 75,075,868 of record NC_137697.1, on the reverse strand, counting down.
GCATGATAGGGGATGTGATACACCCACTCAATACCATGTTCTTTGGCCCAAGTGTCTATAAGGTTGTTTCGGAAATGAGTCCCGTTGTCTGACTCAATTCTCTCTGGGGTGCCATGTCGCCATAGGACTTGCTTTTCAAGGCCCAGGATAGTGTTCCGGGTGGTGGCATGGGGCACAGGATATGTTTCCAGCCATCCGGTGGTTGCTTCCACCATTGTAAGTACGTGGCGCTTGCCGTTGCGGGTTTGAGGGAGTGTGATGTAATCAATTTGCCAGGCCTCTCCATATTTATATTTCAGCCATCGTCCTCCATACCAAAGAGGTTTTGACCGTTTGGCTTGCTTGATTGCAGCACATGTTTCACAATCATGAATAACCTGTGCTATAGTGTCCATGGTCAGGTCCACCCCTCGATCACGAGCCCATCTCTATGTTGCATCTCTACCTTGATGGCCTGAGGTGTCATGGGCCCATCGGGCTATAAATAATTCACCTTTATGTTGCCAGTCCAGGTCCACGTGAGCCACTTCAATCTTAGCAGCCTGATCCACCTGCTGGTTGTTTTGATGTTCTTCAGTAGCCCGATTCTTGGGCACATGAGCATCTACATGGCGTACCTTTACAACCAGGTTCTCTACCCGGGCAGCAATATCTTGCCACAATGCCGCAGCCCAGATGGGCTTGCCCCTGCGCTGCCAGTTGTTCTGCTTCCATTGCTGTAACCACCCCCACAGGGCATTTGCTACCATCCATGAATCAGTATAGAGATAGAGAACTGGCCACTTTTCTCGTTCAGCAATATCTAAAGCCAGCTGAATGGCTTTCACTTCTGCAAACTGACTCGATTCACCTTCTCCCTCAGCAGCTTCTGCAACTCATCGTGCAGGACTCCATACAGCAGCTTTCCATCTCCGAAGCTTTCCCACAATACGACAGGACCCATCAGTGAACAAGGCATATTTCTTCTCATTTTCCGGTAGCTTGTTGTACAGTGGGGCTTCTTCAGCACAGACCACCTCCTCCTCTGATGATATCCCAAAGTATTTGCCTTCTGGCCAGTCCATAATCACCTCCAAGATTCCTGGGCGACTGGGGTTTCCTATTCGAGCCCGCTGAGTAATCAGTGCAACCCACTTGCTCCATGTAGCATCAGTTGCATGATGTGTAGAGGGGACCCTTCCTTTGAACATCCAGCCTAGTACCGGCAGTCGGGGTGCCAGGAGGAGCTGCGCTTCAGTACCGACCACTTCCGAAGCAGATCGAACTCCTTCATCTGCTGCCAATATCTCCTTTTCAGTTGGAGTGTAGCGGGCCTCAGATCCTCTGTATCCCCGACTCCAAAACCCCAGGGGTCGACCTCGAGCTTCCCCAGGTTCTTTCTGCCAGAGGCTCCAGGTGGGACCATTCTCCCCGGCTGCGGTGTAGAGCACATTCTTTACATCTGGTCCTGTTCGGACTGGCCCGAGGGCTACTGCATGAACTATTTCCTGCTTAATTTGTTCAAAGGCTTGTCGTTGCTCAGGGCCCCATTCAAAAGCATTCTTCTTACGGGTTACTTGGTAGAGCGGGTTTACAATCAGACTGTAATTTGGAATATGCATTCTCCAAAACCCCACGACACCTAGGAAAGTTTGTGTTTCTTTTTTGCTAGTTGGTGGAGACATAGCTGTTATTTTGTTGATCACATCCATTGGGATTTGACGACGTCCATCTTGCCATTTTATTCCTAAAAACGGGATCTCTCGTGCAGGTCCTTTAACTTTATTCTGTTTCATGGCAAAACCGGCCTTCAGAAGGATTTGGACTATTTCCTTCCCTTTCTCGAAAACTTCTTCTGCAGTGTCACCCCACACAATGATGTCATCGATGTACTGCAGGTGTTCAGGAGCTTCCCCCTGCTCCAGCGCAGACTGGATCAGTCCGTGGCAAATGGTAGGGCTGTGTTTCCACCCCTGGGGCAGCCGATTCCAAGTATATTGGACTCCCCTCCAAGTGAAAGCAAACTGTGGCCTGCACTGTGCTGCTAGAGGGATGGAGAAAAATGCATTAGCGATATCAATTGTGGCATACCACTTGGCTGCCTTTGATTCCAGTTCATACTGGAGTTCTAGCATGTCCGGCACTGCAGCACTCAGTGGTGGCGTGACTTCGTTCAGGCCACGATAGTCCACTGTTAGTCTCCACTCACCATTAGACTTTCGCACTGGCCATATGGGACTATTAAAAGGTGAATGAGTCTTGCTGATCACTCCTTGGCTCTCCAGTTGACGAATTAGCTTATGGATGGGACTCAGGGAGTCTCGGTTGGTGCGATATTGCCGCCGGTGCACAGTCGTGGTAGCGATCGACACTTGCTGTTCTTCAACCCTCAGCAACCCCACAACAGAAAGGGTCCTCTGAGAGACCAGGCAAGGTAGACAACTGTTTAATGTCCTCTGTCTCCAAGGCAGCTATGCCAAAAGCCCAGCGGAACCCTTTTGGGACCTTGAAATATCCTCTTCTAAGATAGTCTATGCCAAGGATGCACGGAGCATCTGGGCCAGTCACAATACGGTGCTTTTGCCACTCATTACCGGTTAGACTCACTTCAGCCTCCAATACAGTTAACTGCTGGGATCCCCCCGTCACACCATAAATACAGATGGGCTCTGGCCCTTTATAGCTTGATGGCATTAGAGTACATTGTGCACCGGTGTCTACCAAAGCCTTATACTTCTGTGCGTCTGACGTGCCAGGCCATCGAATCCACACAGTCCAATAAACTCGATTGTCCCTTTCCTCCCCCTGGCTGGAGGCAGGGCCCCTCTAATCCTGGTCAGAATCTTCGTCTCTGTGTTTAAAGGACTGCCTGCTGGAAGTTGGAGCAGCAAACTTTTCAGAGAACCCCTTTTTCCCAATTGTTTTCTTTTGCAATTCACGTACCCGTGCCTCTAGGGTCGCAGTAGATTTTCCATCCCATTTTCTCATGTCCTCTCCAAGGTCACGTAGGTCAAAGCACAGGGTGGCGCGGGGTGTGTGCCCACCATATTGTCTTCCTTGCATAGATGAACGTTTACCCCTAATAGCTGAGACACTGGTTTGTACAGGTGGGGAGGAAAATAATCTCTCTTCAAGTTGGCGGATCTTTTCAGAAAGTTTCTCCAAAGTATTCTCTTTTAGCTGGTGGACACTGGTTCGTTCAGGTGGAGGGGAAGATAAATTCTCTTTAAGTTGGTGGACCTCTTCAGAGAGTTTCTGCACAGCCGAGACACAGGCCTGTAGGGAAGAGGAGAGATTTCCTTCGTACTGCCGGAGTATTTTAGTCACTTCATTCACTGGGGGATTCTCCTCCTCTTTCCAGGTTAGTATTGCCAATGAGCTGGCATATGATCATGGTGCACTCCGTACAAACTTCCGCCACATTGGTGGTGTACACCGGACTGCACCTGGATTTGTGGATGTTTGTGCGTCGTCTAGGTCCTTATAAATTACTTCCCATACGGCCAATTCCCTCAGGTACTGAATTCCCTTCTCCATGGTGGTCCATTTGCCTGGTAGACATACAAGTTCTTCCTTGAAGGGATACCTTTCCTGCACAGCTGACAGGAGACGCCTCCAGAGGCTGTGAGATCGTGCTCCATCTCCAATTGCTTTGTCAATGCATGCGTCCCTAGCAAGGGATCCCAGCCGCCTGGCTTCCTTGCCCTCTAATTCCACATAATTGGCTCCGGTGTCCCAGCACCGGAGCAGCCAGGTGACAAGCTGCTCACCTATACAGCGACCAAAATCTTTTCGCACATCTCATAGCTCACGCTGGTATAGAGTCCGGGTAGTTACTGTTGATTTTTCGACATCCCCATCCTCATCTTCAGTCTCCTGCACCTTTGATGGCCCAGCCTCGTCTTCTCTATGCCCAGACTTAGCAGAAGACTGTCTGCGTTCTAAACGACCTGAGCCTCTATACCATTTTTTCACCTTGTCTACAGGGGCAACTTGCACTGCTACAGCTCGTTTCTCTGACCCAGACACAGGGTCTGCCACAGGGGTTGGAATACCCTCTGCGGGGTCAACTTGCACTGCTACAGCTCGTTTCTCTGACCCAGACACAGGAGTGGGAGCAGCTGCAGGAGCCGGAGCTGCTGCAGGAGCTGCAGTGGCTGCAGGGGCTGGAACTGGAGCGGCTGCAGGAGCTGGATCTGGAGCGGCTGCAGGAGCAGCTTTACACCTTGGCCTGGTGTAAACACTGTTCTGCAACAATTAAAACATCAGCATGTTATCAGCGCTTTTCTCATCCTAATCCAAAACATAGCACCCTACCAGCTACTATGAGGAAAAATTAAGTCTGTCCTAACTGGAACCAGGACACCTGCCCATGGAAGTGGGGTGGGAAGTGGGTGGTCTATAAGGTCTCTTCCAACCCAAACCATTCTGATTTCTTAAAAACAATCTTCCCTGTACAATCTTTCTCATGCCAAATAATCTTAGATATTTCTTTCTCCTTTGGACAAAATACGTGTGATTTCCTTAGCTGCCTCTGATGAGTCCAGAGAAGAGCAATCTTTGAGACTGCTCCCCAAGAAAACACAATTCAGGCCGAGCACAAGGTGGTGGGATGGTTTTGTTCAGACAGGAGAGAGAGCCATGCAGAGCCAAGAGGCTGATCATATTTGCAAAGGGTATTTAACTCCCAACAAGCTAAAGTTAACTCCAGTGACAGCTGAAACCATTAAGCATCTTCCAGGATGATGGTGTCTATCCACAGGTAAAATCATGCTTTCTGGGGAGCACACTCAAGAGAGTATCATTAGAAAGGGAGATAAAAAAGGTTACCAAAATAAAATAAACACTTGTTTCATCTTGAAAATGTAGATAGTGTTTACTAAACCCTCTTCTCTGAAATAGGCCATTATGGACTGCCCGTTTTTCTAAGCTGTTTCCCATGTCCCCATCTTCTTTTTCTTCTGTCTTCTGTTGTCTCTGCTGTATTTGAACTGGCCTCTGGATGAAGGTTTATTTAAACAAACTAGAGACAAAGACATTTCAACCACAAGAATGTGTTTCCACTTAGATTCCAGTTGCTTTGGTTTTGTATTTTGCCACTTGAATCTTTCTATTTAGTAGCATTTCCACCTAAGACCGATATTAGTGTTCTTTCTAGATGAAGTTATCCCAAAGAATTTTGCATTTTTTTACCTCTTTAGTTTAGGTTTTTTTTTTTGTTTTTTTTTTTTTGTTTTTTTTTTACAACAGCAAGAGGTTTCTCTGTATTTTTTTTATATAACTGTCATGAAGTCCTGTTGCGAAGCAGGAAACAAAATCCATATAGAAGGCAAGCCATACCACCTCACCTTTGAACTGCTGTACACTTTTCACTTTTCTCTTTTCATTTAACAGTTTTCTTCAGTTAATTTCTGATATGACCTTGTGACTAGTGTTTTGTATTTCAACATATTTCTAGATCGCAGGTCACCTCAATGGGAGAGGCACTTGGCTCTCCAGAAAACTTGTGAGGAATCAGGCTGGTTTGTTGAAACAGGGCAAATTCCTCTCTGGCCTTTCTTGTTTCCGTTTGAAACACTTAACTGGGGCTTGGATTAGGTCAATGAAGAATAAATCTAAATCTAACCATTCTTAAACTGAAATCAAAATGCCCACGTGTTGCTTTGACCAACTTAGCCAAAGCAGCCCCAGACTGTGGATAGGCGAGGCTTGTGCCTGCCCTCTGCTCCTCCTCAGGGCAGCCTTCAGATGCCTGTGCTATCTGACCGTATTGCCGAGTGACATTAAGCCACACAGACTGCTTCTGGACGCTTTCAAGGGCTACCAGTCTAATAGGTCAAATGCTGATTTATATCAAAAGAATAAAATGCAGCTGGAAAGGTACTGCAGTGTGAGTTACTAGAACAGCTGCTGGAAAAGAGTTCTAGAACATTGTTTGAGCTGAGGTTCTGCTATGATAAAGCAATGGCATTTCAAAGCACATTAATCAGCCATGACCAAAGGGACAGTGGGGGCCACCAGGGCACGGGGATGGCACCAGGAAAAGGGAGGGAAGGCAGCAGCATGCACGGGGCTGTGCCAGCTCTGGTTTGAATCACACCGAGACTTTTTCTGTGGTATATTCAATCTATTTTATTGTTCTTTATTTCATAAACTACAAGAGCCCTGCTAGAAGCGCCGGGGGGGCGGCCTCTTGCAGGGCTGGGCAGAATCTTGGGCACTGCCTGCACGGGTGCGCTTCCTGGGGCGCCGGGACCCCCGAGTCGAGTGGTGAGGAGTGGAGGGTCTGCGCCTGCAGGCCCGGGCAGAGGGACCTGCTGCTGCCTCCTGCCCCAGCTCTTCACGGGGCTCTTCCTGCTCCTGGGGGTTGGCTGCAGCTGGGACTTCGCCAGGACCCCCATGCTGGAAAGCGCTGGATGTGCTGGGCAGCTCCTCCATGTCAGGGCCTGCGTTGCTGTTGGAGGGCGCGGGGCTGGTGCTGATGGTTCCCTGCATGGAGGCAGTGGGACCAGAAGCACCTGCAGGGCTGTCCTCCTGTACCCCAGCAGTGTGGCCACTCTCGAGGCCCAGGAGCCTCCGTGCCTCCTCTCCGCAGAGGCCCACGATGGTGCCGACGAGCCCGTCGATGAGCGGCACGGTGAGGGGCCCCAAGGCGGGCTGTGTGTGCTGAATGATGGCGTCCCTGTCCAGCCCCATCACACACAGGGAGTGCAGGAGGAAGCTCTCTGCAGCTCTCGCCTGCCACCAGCGTGTCCCGTAGATGGCTGAGAGCTCGCGGCGCAGCCAGGGCAGCACAGGGTCGAGGATGTCCCTGCGCTCCCTGAACAGCACGGCCCAGTCCTCGGGCAGGAGGCCGCCCACAGCAGCGCGGGGATCGGGCTCCGCATCCCTCTCCTCGGCTGGCACAGAGGACGCAGCCGGCGCTGCAGGGCTGTGGGGGGCGGTGGCGCTGCCTGCCTGGAAGCCAACAGGTACGGGCACTGCGGGAGGGGAGACGATGCATTCTAGGTAGTCTTCGTCTCCCCGCACGGAAACCTTGATGGTCCTCATGCCCGTCCTGCAGAGTGGGCAGCTGGCCTTCAGCTTTGCCCAGCGCTGGATGCAGCCCAGGCAGAACCGGTGGTTACATGGTGTCGCGTAGGCCACATCCTTTCGGCCCTCCCGGCAGACGGGACACGTCCACGCCTCCTCTGTGGCCATGATCTTCACGCTAAGGTGCGCTGGGGAGAGCTGATGGTGACGAGCTTCTCCCCTGCACCGGCACTGCAGAAGCGGGTATCGCGCACGCTGCGAGGAAGAGAGAAGGTCACTGGCTGTGCCCCGGCCCCTCAGCAGGAAACCCCCCGGCCCCAGCCCCACGGCTGGGTGGTCCCACGTCCCCCGCGGGCCGCCCCGGGGCACGTGGCCCCACACAGCTCACCTGCGCTGCTGCAAGTGCTCCTCACAGGGCCCCGGCTGCCTGAGCCAGGCAGGGCCGGGGAAACACAGGCACTGCCTGCGGGGACGGGCACTGAGAACAGCTGCCGACGGCCCCACAGCACAGCTCCAACAAATCCTTGCTCGGCGCTCCAAGCCTCGCACAAACGCTCAGCAGGAATCCAGGCACGAGCCAGGCTGGGGCGGGCTCTGCCTGCGCCCCAATATGAGCAGCGAGGGCCGTGAGGTCACAGAGTCCATTGCTGGGTGACCTCAGAGCCCATCGCTGGGTGACCTCAGCATGGGGAGACATCACGTTGTGCTGGGTGGCAGCCGGGCGGGTTTTCACAGAATCACAGAATCGTCTAGGTTGGAAGAGACCTCCAAGATCATCTAGTCCAACCTCAGCCCTAACACTAACAAGTCCTACACTAAACCGTATCACTAAGGGCTACATCTAAATGTCTTTTAAAGACCTCCAGGGATGGTGACTCAATCACCCCCCTGGGCAGTCCATTCCAATGCCTAACAACCCTTTCGGTAAAGAAGAAGTTCTTCCTAACATCCAACCTAAACCTCCCCTGGCGCAACTTTAGCCCATTCCCCCTCGTCCTGTCACCAGGCACGTAGGAGAACAGACCAACCCCCACCTCTCTACAGCCTCCTTTAAGGTACCTATAGAGAGCGATGAGGTCTCCCCTGAGCCTCCTCTTCTCGAGGCTAAACAACCCCAGCTCACAGTATCACAGTATCACAGATTTCTAGGTTGGAAGAGACCTCAAGATCATCGAGTCCAACCTCCGACCTAACACTAAGTACTCCACTAAACCATATCGCTAAGCTCTACATCTAAACGTCTTTTAAAGACCTCCAGGGATGGTGACTCCACCACCTCCCTGGGCAGCCCGTTCCAATGCTTAATAACCCTTTCGGTAAAGAAGTACTTCCTAACATCCAACCTAAAACTCCCCTGTTGCAACTTTCGCCCATTCCCCCTCGTCCTGTCACCAGGCACGTAGGAGAACAGACCAACCCCCACCTCTCTACAGCCTCCTTTAAGGTAACTGTAGAGAGCGATAAGGTCGCCCCTGAGCCTCCTCTTCTCCAGGCTGAACAATCCCAGCTCCCTCAGCCGCTCCTCGTAAGACTTGTTCTCCAGACCCCTCACCAGCTTGGTCGCCCTTCTCTGGACTCGCTCGAGCACGTCCATGTCCTTCCTGTAGCGAGGGGCCCAAAACTGAACACAGTACTCAAGGTGCGGCCTCACCAGAGCCGAGTACAGGGGCACAATCACTTCCCTAGCCCTGCTGGCCACACTGCTTCTTATGCAGGCCAGGATGCTGTTGGCCTTCTTGGCCACCTGGGCACACTGCTGGCTCATATTCAGCCGACTATCAACCAATACTCCCAGGTCCTTCTCGGCCAGGCAGCTTTCCAGCCACTCATCTCCCAGCCTGTAGTTCTGCTTGGGGTTGTTGCGCCCCAGGTGCAGGACCCGGCACTTGGCCTTGTTCAACTTCATACAGTTGACCTCAGCCCATCGCTCCAGCCTATCCAGATCCTCCTGCAGAGCCTTCCTGCCCTCGAGCAGATCGACACACGCACCTAACTTGGTGTCATCTGCAAACTTACTGAGGGTGCACTGGACGCCCTCATCCAGATCATCGATAAAGATATTAAAGAGGACCGGCCCCAGTACCGAGCCCTGGGGGACACCACTAGTAACCGGCCTCCAACCGGATTTGACTCCATTCACCACAGCTCTCTGGGCCCGGCTATTCAGCCAGTTTCTAACCCAACAAAGCGTACGCCAGTCCAAGCCCCGAGCAGCCTGTTTCTTGAGGAGAATGTTGTGGGGAACTGTGTCAAAAGCCTTACTGAGGTCAAGGTAGATCACATCCACAGCCTTCCCCTCATCCACCAAGCGCGTCACTTTGTCATAGAAGGAGATCAGGTTCGTCAAGCAGGACCTGTCTTTCATAAACCCATGCTGACTGGGCCTGATTGCGTGCTTGCCCTGCAAGTGCCGCGTGATGACATTCAAGATAATCTGCTCCATGAGCTTCCCTGGCACTGAGGTCAAGCTAACAGGCCTATAGTTCCCCGGATTATCTCCAGAGAACGAGACTGTCCCAGGATAAGAACAATGGCTAAGGAAAACGAGACAAACACTTGCAGAATCGGCAAGAACAGGAAGCTACAAAATCTTGGGCCCTTCCATTTCCAAAACAAACAAACAAAAAACAACAACAAAGAAATTAAAGTTTAGTCAAATAAAACTGTATATAGAGGGCGTAGTTACAAGTGTAGGTTGTGGGCCTGTAGTACTCAGCCAGTGAGGAAAGGGGAGGAATTAAACATCGGGTAACAGGGGATATAAGGTAATGATATACTGTTACTGTGCACCCCTGTTCGCAGGACACACAGCATTGCAATTGTGAATAAATGAATAAATTATCTTCCCAGAAGACCCTGTCTGAGAAAATTATTGGGATATTTCTTATACCAATAAACATGGGAAAATCTGCAATGCTAGGTCCTACGTAGAGAGAATGTAACAAACCGTGTGAAGGGAGCAATGAGAACAAACGTCATTACAATACGTTCTCTTTAGTTTTAACTTTTAAAATAGCCTTTTTTTCTGCTACGTGGATTTTCATCTCATGATCGGCGGATTAATAAGGCAAGTTTCTGCCTTAACTGTTTGCCCGGTTGGGGCATTTGTGACCACGGAATCACAGAATGGCTGAGGCTGGCAGGGCCCTCAGGAGCTCATCTGGTCCCACCCCTGCTCCAGAGCCAGGTGCCCAGGCCCGTGTCCAGGCAGGTTTTGAAGATCCGTAGCGAGGAGACCCCACAGCCTCTGGGCAGCCTGTGCCAGTGCTCAGCCACCCGCACAGCACAGAAGTGCTGCCTGGTGCTCAGAGGGAACTTCCCGTGCTCCAGTTTGTGCTCACTGCCTCTTGCCTTGTCCTTGGGCACCACTGGCAAGAGCCTGGCTCTGTCCTCTTTGCACCCTCCCTTCAGGTATTTATGGACGCTGATGAGATCCCCCTGAGCCTCCCCTTCTCCAGGCCAAGCAGTCCCAGATCTCTCAGCCTTTCCTCCCATCCCTTGATCAACTTGCTGTCTGTTGGAGTCTTCCCAGTATGTTTGGGTCTGCCTTGTACTGGGCAGCCCAGAGCTGGACACGTTGCTCCAGGTGCAGCCTCACCGGTGTTGAGCGGAGGAGGAGGATCAGCTTCCTCAGCCTGCTGGAGACACTTTGCTCCTGCCAGCCCGCCTCTCCGGCCTGCTGAGCCCACCTGGATGGCAGCGCGGCCCTCTGGTGGGTCAGCCACAGCCTCAGTTCTCTGTCATCTGCAAATTTATCGAGGGTGCAATCTACCCATTGTCCAGATCGTTAATGAAGGTGTTAAACAGCACCAGACCCAGTATCAGCTCCTGGGGTACTCCACTTGTTACTGGCCTCCCACCAGGCCTTGCACCACTGACCACAACCCTCCATGTCCAGCCGCTCAGCCAGTTTTCGATCCATCTCACTGTCCGCTCATCCAGCCATACATCAAAAGCTACTCCATGAGGACCTTACGTGGGACAAACACCTTACCATAGTCACAAAGACAATGCCCACTGCCCTCTCAGCCATTGGGCTGGTCACGTCATCTTGGAAGCTCATCAGGTCCGTCTGGGATGACTTCCCCGTGCTGAATCCATGCTGACTACTCCTGGTCATGCCCATCTTACACCAACAACCTTGCGTTTTCTGGATTTTAATCCCCAACCTATCTATCATATTTTGAAATGATGAGCAAATTATTTTACCTAGACATGAGAGTAATTATTTTCATATATTGGTCCCCACAGGTGTGCCACACACACATATGCACACACCCACCCACACACATGTAGGTATATAAACTTCTGTTCCATGAAATACACGCTGCTCCAAATGAGGGGACAGCAGACAACAGACTCATCAAGCTGCAGGATCTAAGGCTGGCACTTAAATAAAGTACTCCTAATCTTGTCTACACCGTGTCACCTCTCAAGTGGTAACTGATCCACTGGGCTGTTAAACTAACTCGAAATGCACTTTATGATAGTGAACACACGCTTACTTTTTTATCCTACAAAAAACCCAAGCCATTAAGCAGCGAGAGCATTCTTGCTGAGCAGCGTGACAGAGGCAGGAGGGCTGGCGGTGTGCTGCGACTCCGCTTAACCACCGCGTGCTAAAAGAGTGTGAGCAGCAAGTGCCTTCTGGCAGTGGTACTTCCTTTTAAAAAGCAGGGAGTGTTTTCTTTACACTCCACGTTAAGGATTTGTCTTTTTTTTTTTTCTTTTTTTTTTCTTAAGACACACTAAAGTGTTTGAAGCTGTTATAACTGCAGTAATCAGAATGTAATTATACCAGCAATGGGCCGGCACGTGCTGCAGCCTTCCAGAGCAGCAGCCAGGTGTAAAAAAGTCATAACATGAGTGAGCGGACTGCAAATTGGCAAAATGTTCCAGAAGTGTAGTGTAAAAAGAAAAATAATAATAATAATAATAAAAATTTGAAGTTACTTGGAACTTTGGTAGAAAATATCTTATGCAGGTTTGCATCTTGTGCAGGTTTGCAGGCACCAGACCACTGAAGGTCTTCTGGGTCGGAGGGAGAATGTTTGAATCAACCTGCTGCTTCACAGTGAAACAGTGTAATGAACAAAGTAACTCTGGCATGTTTAGAGGCTTGGGAGCAAGCAAGCAACTTGGCAGCAGGATTCTTCAAAAGCTTTGGGAAATTGCCGTAGGCCTTTCCACTCGGTGTCTGTGGTCCTCGCGCATCCAGAAATGTACTCCAAGCACCTGTAAGTGTTACTATGTGCTTTCAACTGATACTCTTTGTACAAAACAAAAAATAAAATAAAAGCCCACAACAAAAAACACCACATTTTACACTCCAATAATATTCTTAACCTTTATTTTTATGAATCAGACCAAGCAAGAATTGTTTGTAATGGTTAGGAGTTGTTTAGCAGTTAGACTTGTTTTTCAAAGCCCATGATTGTGTTCCTGGCAGTGGCATGGGACAAAGGATATGTTTCCGGTCATCCCAAGGTTGCTTCTACCATTGCAAGTATGAGGCGCTTTCCGTCGTGGGTGTGAGGGACAGTGGGGGCCAGCAGGGCACGGGGACGGCACCAGGAAAAGGGAGGGAAGGCAGCAGCATGCACGGGGCTGTGCCAGCTCTGGTTTGACTCACACCGAGACTTTTTCTGTGGTATATTCAATCTATTTTATTGTTCTTTATTTCATCTCCCGCAGGAGCCCTGCTAGAAGCGCCGAGGGGGCGGCCTCTTGCAGGGCTGGGGAGAGTCTTGGGCACTGCCTGCCCGGGTGCGCTTCCTGGGGCGCCGGGACCCCCGAGTCGAGCGGTGAGGAGTGGAGGGTCTGCGCCTGCAGGCCTGGGCAGAGGGACCTGCTGCTGCCTCCTGCCCCAGCTCTTCACGGGGCTCTTCCTGCTCCTGGGTGTTGGCTGCAGCTGGGACTTCGCCAGGACCCCCACGCTGGAAAGCGCTGGATGTGCTGGGCAGCTCCTCCATGTCAGGGCCTGCGTTGCTGTTGGAGGGCGCGGGGCTGGTGCTGATGGTTCCCTGCATGGAGGCAGTGGGACCAGAAGCACCTGCAGGGCTGTCCTCCTGTACCCCAGCAGTGTGGCCACTCTCGAGGCCCAGTAGCCTCCGTGCCTCCTCTCCGCAGAGGCCCACGATGGTGCCGACGAGCCCGTCGATGAGCGGCACGGTGAGGGGCCCCAAGGCGGGCTGTGTGTGCTGAATGATGGCGTCCCTGTCCAGCCCCATCACACACAGGGAGTGCAGGAGGAAGCTCTCTGCAGCTCTCGCCTGCCACCAGCGTGTCCCGTAGATGGCTGAGAGCTCGCGGCGCAGCCAGGGCAGCACAGGGTCGAGGATGTCCCTGCGCTCCCTGAACAGCATGGCCCAGTCCTCGGGCAAGAGGCCGCCCACAGCAGCGCGGGGATCGGGCTCCGCATCCCTCTCCTCAGCTGGCACAGAGGACGCAGCCGGCGCTGCAGGGCTGTGGGGGGCGGTGGCGCTGCCTGCCTGGAAGCCAACAGGTACGGGCACTGCGGGAGGGGAGACGATGCATTCCAAGTAGTCCTCCTCTCCCCGCACGGAAACCTTGATGGTCCTCATGCCCGTCCTGCAGAGTGGGCAGCTGGCCTTCAGCTTTGCCCAGCGCTGGATGCAGCCCAGGCAGAACCGGTGGTTACATGGTGTCACGTAGGCCACATCCTTTCGGCCCTCCCGGCAGACGGGACACGTCCACGCCTCCTCTGTGGCCATGATTTTCACGTCAAGGTGCGCTGGGGAGAGCTGATGGTGATGAGCTGCTCCCCTGCACCGGCACTGCAGAAGCGGGTATCGCGCACGCTGCGAGGAAGAGAGAAGGTCACTGGCTGTGCCCCGGCCCCTCAGCAGGAAACCCCCCGGCCCCAGCCCCACGGCTGGGTGGTCCCACGTCCCCCGCGGGCCGCCCCGGGGCACGT